>NW_027460566.1:0-300000 GCF_050947875.1 Dermacentor variabilis | reverse complement strand
GTGCTATTAAAAAAATAAACGAACAACAAAAAGCGGTGGAACACATCTCGCAAAGACTATGGATGGTAATGCGTTAAGTATCGAATCATTATAGTGACACAATGTATTGCCACCGTCAAAACAAGGTACAGTCGAGCCCACTTATAACAATATTCAAGTGCCACGAAAATTCCATTGCTATAACCGATAATTGTTATAACCGGGTTGCATGAAAAAAAATCAAAATAGGGGGTTGGCAGAGCTGATGTGAGAAAACTAAATGGTGGGGAGGCCAGTGCCCCTCGCCACCTCCTTCCTCCATCTGGCTGCTGACTGTATTCACTCATTTAACTGCTTTCTCGGTGCTCTGATCGCGTGCAACAAGCCACGGCTGTTGGCATTAATCCTTTGACAGTCAATGACGTAAATATACAGCGCCACGAACCAGTCTGAAAATGGTCGACGCTGTATATTTACGGCGCTGTCTGCACGTTTAAAAAGCGCGCCAATTTTCTAACTTTTTGTTTTCAGTCATGTGCTGCCACTATGCGGGGATACAGGGAATTTTTTGCGCACGTCTCCCTCTCTCGGTTTTCGTTGCATGGTTTGTTTTAGCACTACTTTGCTCCCACGCGTCTATATACTACCGATCGCGCATTGGCGCACACGCGGGGGGGGCGGCCGTTTGGATCTTGTTTCGCGGGCGGTTTTGGCTTTTTGCGCTTCCAAAGGTGATGGCTATCTCGTTACTAATCGTTCAAAGGACGACCGCCTGTTTCTCACTCATTTAGTGCTCACAAGGAGGAAGGATGTCGCCATGCATGCATTTCCGTTTCCTTTCTATTTTTTTTTTAAGACTCGCGAAAACTAATTGCCCTAGCTGGTTGGCGATAAGATGAAGATTAGCGGAAGTTTGTCACATGTGTTGCTTTTTCTTTTGTCGATGGGCACCAAACAGTTTTGTTGAGTGTGCACACCTACGCAGTTCTATTACGCTATGGACCTACATATTAGTGTGAGATCAGGAACATTTGAGACTTGCGAAATATTCTCTTGTGCGGATTTTCAAAGCCTAACTATGTGCATAAAAATGCATAAAATTTTTAATTCTGATAAGCTTATTTTCTTTTTTATTGTTGTTTTTCATGAATGAAGAGTGCATATATACCAACGCAAAAGATTTTTTTCTTACTTTACGGTCACCCTAGAAAAATTACGGTAAATTTTTTTCGAAATAAGTCCATAAGAAGAATTGGAATCTACAATAAAAAAAATCGACCCTGGGCGGTCGCATATGGCGAACAAAATCGACCCTCAAAGGGTTAAGAGATGGCACGACACAGCAACTGCGAAGAGGGTGGCAAGCGACATGCGAGCAGAGCCAAGGCATTGCTTTTGTGGCCCAAAAAGGTGCCTTTTAAAAAATTCAAGAAGGCTGCCATGGCAGCCTGTGAGCTTGAGAATTCCAGAAGAAATGCTTAGGTGAGATCACCCCAAGCATCTCGCCACTTTTCACTGGCTTGCACAAAAAAACCCTATGTCCGTCAGCCTTGCCTACTTTACGCGAAGCTTGCCGACATCCTTCTCCAAGGCATCCAGGTGCTCCACGTAGTGCAGCGGAGGGTTCCTCGCAAAACCAAAGCCCCGGTGGGACTGAATCATCTACCAGGCCTCCTGTGAGGGCAACGTTAAAGCAGCCTGCCCTACCACGACATCGCTGGCATCGTCACCGTGCCTATCTGATGCAAGCATGTTCGCAATGATAGCCTCATTAGTTAGAAACACTTAGTTTCCAAGCCTATAGCCATGTGCTTTCTTTTCACCGGGCAAGTTGTGCATTGCCGATGATCAGCGGGCGCGTCAGCCATCTTCCGTTTCGGCGGCGAGTAAAACCAACTGTTGGTCAAACGAGGCTGAGAAACCGCGTGGCCAGAAACAATTTCGATGCAACCAACAAAGATGAACACAAGTGATTAAGCTGTTTGCAGAACTGCGCTGAATGAGGAGCCTGCGAACAACATGCGAGCAATCTGCGAGCAGCACAGTTAGTGCGGTCCATTCGTGTTTCAGAGGGTGGGGCGGCTTAGAGCTATGACTGCAGCCCATTTGTGTTCGGAGGGGTGGAAGAACGATGGGAGAGAGGCACATGGAGATGGCTGGAAAATGAGCGCACGGCGGCTGTTGAAGCAGCAACCCATCATGCAGCAGCTCGAATTTCTCGTTTTCTTTTTTATTTTCAAGGATTTCGCATTTCACTACCTTTTGGCTCGGACATCCAGCAGCCAGACTTCATTGTTATAAACCATAATGCGGCATCAGGGCATTGTAGTAAACTGGTTATTTCACCATGCAAAACATACAAAAGTTGATGGCACAGCAGGTTCTCATAGTTATAACCAATGTATTGTTAAAACTGGTATCGTTATAAGTGGGTTCAACTGTATGTATGAGGCATTCAATGCAGTGGGATTCCTCTTTCGTGCTTCCCTAAGAACACTCGGCGCCATCTAGCACTGCCACTGCAGAGCCTGCACATGGCCACGCACGATCGCATGGAGCGATCCTGCATGTGAATGGCGAGAAACGTGTCATGAGGCAAGCAGGCTCTTGGACTTCTTTATGAACATGCTGCACTATCTAGTGTCACTAGCATAGTGCACCGGTACCTGCGAATGCTAGGAATTGTCTTGCTTGCTGCACACTCAGCGGCAAAGACACAGTGACCCAAGTTATAGAGACGTTCATTGCAAGGCGGTATATGCCGAGTGCATTTGTGGCGCAGCCTGCTAAAGGGTTGGCTTGTTGTTCTTGAGGAACCCTTGTGACGTGCATTTGATTCCACTCAGTACCAGATAAATTTAAGTGATCTTTTTGTTCATTGTAGAACGGCACATTCCAAGTGGCACATACCTAAGAAGGGTGTACTGCGCTTGTTGGTAAAACATGCTTTAAAGTTTGAATAACAGCTCAAGGACAGAAGAGAGAACAGAGCGCTTACTTTCAACAGTTTACTTTCTTTTCAGACAGCATAGCAAGTTTTATAGCCACACATTAGCACACCAACCATGCGCAGAACACCATGACAAAGCCATACAAAATTCAATGTGGCATCGATAGCCCAAGGTATCTGACCTCCTTGTCAGTTAGCACGACAGAGAACATAACCGTACAGACATCTCACAAAAGCTGTCAATCATATTAACTTTGGCAGGCTATTCATCTCTTGTACAAGTCTCTGTTGCTGAAGGCCTGCTGCACAACTATTTATCCGTGGTGAATGGAAATCAAGATGGAGCAACTTGGAATAGACAAAAAATTGCAATAATCCCATACATGCATAGAATCGCGCACAATCTAAAAAAGTTCATTCAACGTGTTAACGTCAAAGTTGTCTTCATGCCCCTGAAAAATTAGGCAACCTGTGCAACATAACCGTCCCAGCATCTCATACCAAATGAGGTTGCCTTATCACACAGAAGAATAAATTGATTGATTGCACAAACAACGTGGTGTATCGGATCTCTATTTCCTGTGGTAAATATTACATCGGACAGATGGGCCGATGTGTTAATGAAAGACTGAAAGAGCAGATGTACAATGTTGATCGCGCTAAACAGGGTTGGCTTTCTGCCCACTGCTGCATGTGTGGATGTAAGCCAAGATACAAAAATGTAGCATCATTGCAAAACACAGTGATCGTGTCATGGATGAAATAATCGAAGCAGGAAAAATTTCATGTTTAAAAGATGGGTGTGTCAGCACTCCCTCTGTCACGCTAACTGACAAGGAGGTCAGATACCTCTGGATGTCAATGCCACATTGAATTTTGCATGGCTTTGTCGCAGTGTTCTGCGCGTGGTTGGTGTGCTAATATGTGGATATAAAATTTGCTATGCTTTTGGGAAAAAAGAAAAACTTGTTATGCTTTCTGAAAAGAAAATAAACTGTTTGAACTAGGCGCTCTTTTCTATATTCTGTCCCCTCCGCTGTCCTTGCGCTGTTATTCCAACTTTAAAGCACATACCTAGCTACCCAAGTTGGCATCAAAGACGTTGATTGAAGAGTGGCACACAGTGACTAAAGCTGGCATCAAAGAGATCCACTGAAGACCAGCACAGACTGAGTGGCACCTACCCCGTGCTCCAAGTTGGCGTCAAAGAGTTTCTTCGAACAGTGGCACCTACACAGTCCTGCATCTACAGCAGAGCACTGCACAGGCCAGATTTTTTGGCACAGGCCCAGCCCGAGCCCCCGATACCAAGCCTGGGCACAGCCTGGGCAGATATATCTTTTTTTACTTGCAGACTGTACTGTAAGTTTCAGCCTTACCTACTCAGGGTCTATCAGCTGCAGTGTATAAGCAAATAAAGGCCGAAATCTCTGTTTTTCCCATGGGAACATCAGTGATCTCGCGCATTGCCTGTGCTGTTATTTTCCTTATGAAACATCGTTCCAGCGCACAATTGAACATGGACGAGAAGAGAAAGACAACATGAACGCTGGTTTATTCATGAAAAACAGGGCTTATGTACACAGTAACTAGCCCATCTGTCCATACTTAGTGTTATTTTCCCGCTAGTGCACATGCATATACCTTGATCATGCGATATCGTCCTATGAGGTCATTTAGCATGTGAATATGCATATATATATATATATACAAACAGGCAAATCGAAGAGCATACAGCATAAAATAAAGCCACAAGTAAAAAGAGAAATGTATGCACACAAGGTAACACTGTGTTCCCGCCACTGGCATAAAGTACAGACAGGCATATGAGTGCATGACGCACAAAGACATAGTTTGGGGGCTGCGTGTGCTTTTCTATCAGCCTCATCAAGTGTTCAGTCTCACTATCAGTCTCATTATGGTGCTCTGATGTAGACAGCATGTTCACTGACAGCACAGCCCTGCAAATGCACGCTCGGTGTTGGAAACGAAATGGGCAGAATATCTTGACATCGTCTCTGCAGCTGCACCATGAACACCTCGTTGACTACCACAAAGCGATAGCGGCAACGAGTAAAGGCTTTAATTGCAGGAGCTACAACTCCTTAGTCGTGCCTTATGTCATTCCAGATTCTATCTGAGCAAACTTGACAAAAAGAGGCAAGCAAACCAAGAAGCACTGCATGCTGCGGTATCTTATGCACTGTAGTAACAGTGCTGAGCGTTTATCTAGAATGACTGAAGTGCAGCCTTTCAAAAAGTATTTGGGCACACAATTGTGTCACCTGGTCAGAGCTACCAGTGCCCGACACCTTGGCTGAAAGAAATGTGACTGCTGTCACCCCCGCATGGCTTCAGAGGACTAACACAGCTCATTACGATGGCGCTGCGGCTCAAGAGTGAGAGATAAACAGCCAGCTCTGCACTGCACATATTTCTTGAGGTATACGAGCAACATGCCGCGAGGCCTCAACAGACAAGACCAAGCATGCTTTCACTGCATAAGTCTTAATGTGGCATACACTGTGGCAATCTGCAAGGCAGCAGTTGTGGTTGCGCAGTGGAACACTGCGCATGCTTCGTTACTTTGTTCCTTCATTCTCCCCCACCACGTTTTCCATGAGTTAACATGTTTGGAATAAACACATATCTTTTGCTGGTCGACGCCTGCCCATTCACTGCGGTGCGGCCTAGCCGCCTGTATTTGTAACAGTGGCGACTAAGACTTCACTCACGCACCACCATGAGCCATGCACTGCCAGAGTTCGACGAAGACAGAGATAAGTGATCGTCTTACCTTATCAAAGCTGAAGCCTATTATGAAGCAAACGAAATCGGTAATGATGCTAAGAAGCGAGCATTGTTGGTAGCCGCACTTGGATCGAAGACAACGATACCTTACGTGGAAGACTTGCACCAGACAAGCCAAGCTCCGCAAAGTATGATGAAGTTGTGAAGGTATTTAACAAATACTATGATCCTGAACCAAATGAAAATGCAGAGAGCTTTAACTTTTTCAGCCAATGTCAGCAGGAAGGTGAATCAGTGCACACGTTCCTGGTAGAAATTCGGAGGCTTGCCCAAAACTGTAGCTTTGGTTCTATGAGGGATAGGATGCTAAGGGATCGGATTGTATGCAGAGTGAAATTAAAGAATCTACAAATGCAGCTACTTGTGAAGAAAGAATTGACTCTGAAAGATGCGGAGCTACTTGCATTAGCAGCAGAAAATGCAGAAATAGATGCAAAATGTACGGGCACAACGTCGTCAGAGCAAGGAAATGTTCTAAGGATGAAGCAACAGGACCAGTCTACCTATGAAAAGGTTGAACAACGTGGCAACAAAAAGCAGTGCAAGTGCTGTGGTAATTCCGAGTCACCGCGGCACGGCTTGCCCGGTACGCAAGTGTAGGTGTTTCAAGTGCGGCCAACAAGGACATTTAGCCCGGATGTGCGGCAGCACAAAACTGTGAACAGAACGATGGCCATGATGGTACAGGGCGCGAGTGCCGAAAACGACAGTGAGGCGTCACAAATTTGGTCCATAATCACCACTCGCACACTGGTTCCACCTTTACGAGAAAATTTCAAGTGGAATAGCGTGAAAGTAAATATGGACATTGACACTGGCTCTCCAGTTTGTGTTACACCGAAGGACGTCTGTGAAGCCCACCGTTGGCAGTGGCCGCCACTACAGGTATCACATATCACACTATCTTGTTGTCTTTGGAAATTTCCAGTTCTCAGCATACTACCATTGTACGTTTTGTACAAGTCAGCAACAGTTCCATGCAGTTTGGTGGTGGTAGGCTGCAATGGCCCTAGCCTCTCCGGTCGTGAACTGCTGCAGAAGCTGGATGCTGAAGGACACCCCTCTCATTGACCGGTCTGAAGAGTACGGACACTACCCTCGCAGAAGAGTTCGCGGACTCGTTCACAGAAGAGCATGGACTCGTCAAGGGGCCGCCAGTGCGCCTGCTGATCCGGGATGGAGCAAAGCCCAAATTTTACAAGGCAAGAAAAGTTACATTTGCATTGCAAGATAAAGTTGCTAATGAGCTAGACAGGCTGGTGGCCACGGGAATCTTGTCACCAGTCACACACTCCAAATGGGCCCCACCAATAGTTCTGGTGCTAAAGAAAGAATGGGTGGTATGTCGTTACGTACCACCCATTTGTCCACCAGTCGTCCCGTTTTTATGTTGGGATTCGTCCTTCGGCAGACACAACATCCCACATCTGGTGACCCGGGCAACAAACAAGAACGCATCGCCATGAACGAACAAGACGCCCTTCAACGACAGCTGGAACTTCTCAACAGACAGCTTCACACGCAGCAAGAGGTGATCCAGAAGCAAGAGCAACAGCTTCAGGCACGGAACGACCAGCTCTATGGTTCCGTGCAGCAGCATCCTGCCGGCTCCGCCGAGGACATCAGAACCCCGGCAGATGGCATCCCGCACGCTGCCCCGCACGGCGTCTGGCGTGTCGCTGTAAAGCTTGGTCTTGGCTTGTAGCGCGAAGTGAACACGGACACAGAAAGGAGCAGACAGGACGAGCACTAACTCTCAACTAAATTTTTATTAAGACCAAGAACATATCTATAGGTGATTGCAAAAACCGCAGCATAAGAACACGACAAGGTAAAAAACATCAGTTACACATATCAGGAGGTATGGAAGTCAAAGAAGGAAACAAAAAAAGATTACTTCAGATTAATACACGTATTGCGAAGGTACTGAAATTCGCAATCTAACAAAGACAACGATGCATGGCTAATGCAAGTGTCTCCTAATCTTTTGAAGTGGAATGCCTCGATAATTTCCTGTGTGGTTTGGCATTTGTGTCTGGAAATAATTTTTGTGTCTTCAAAGAAAGGTTTACAACCAAAATTGAAACTGTGTGACGCTAAATGTGATGCATTAGGGTTGTTTAGTGAATGTTTGTGTTCTTTTAGTCTAACGTTAATGCACCTGCCGCTCTGTCCAATGTAAGCTTTCCCGCACTCGAGTGGAATCTGATAAACTATACCGGTGTTGCAAGGCACTAAAGGGGACACATGTTTAACGCCGCAGTCATCTTTTCTTTTTTTGCCACCCTGTTCAAGTTTCCTATTTATCATAGGGCACATGTTAGACAACTTGCGAGGGGCCAAGAAAACTGTATTGACGTCATACCTATTGGCCACATTCCTTAAACCATGGGATAATCTATGTATATAGGGTACCACAGCAAACTTAGTTTCTTTTTTCTGTTTTTCTTGTTTCTTACCGGGGCTTTTTACTCATTTTAAAAGTTTTTCGCAGGTTAGTGATAATAAATGCACGGGGTAGCTAGCCTTTCCAAGCCTTTCTATCTGTTGTGAAAAACTTTGTTGCATATTGTGCGGACATGATTTAGTAATGGCAGACCTAAGAGTTGAATAAGCTATCCCCTGTTTAACAAGTTTAGAATGACAAGAAGAAAATTCAAGCAGTGGCTTCTTAGCCCTAGGCGAATAATGCCAACAGACATGCCCATCCCGGAACGTTAAGCACAGATCTAAAAACTGTAATTTGTTGCCCTGGATAAGCTCGAGCATGAAACCTAGGCCCCCACCACATTCCCTAAAAACTTTTAAAATATCCATAGCTTTCTTGGTGTAGTTATCATGAGAACAAAACACCAGGTAGTCATCTACGTGTCTGAGCGCATGCACCGCCTATTCCTTAAGATTGTTTTGTAGTTTTCTACTGACGCGACTTAGATAAATATCACTCAAAACTGGCGCAACTTTTGAACCAATGCAACCTCCCGATTTTTGTACATGCATAGAACAACTCTATTTTACAACGGTATTCCCTATGTAAAACAACAAAAGTTCTAGAAAAGATTCTACGGGCATCCCACAGTCCTGAGTAAACCGGAACTCATCATTGTTGAGCGTAACTGCTTCTTTAACACTACACAGCAGTTCCGCTTGCGGAAGCAAATAAAAAAGATCTTGTACATCAACACTGATAGCCGAGCATTTACCTGGATTATTTTCTGTTAGGAAGGCTACAATTTATTGCGAATGTCTTATCAGGAAGGGGTCATTAACACGAACTGAAGACAGTACGTTATGCAAAAAAATTGAGACAGTGTACTGCCACGTTCCTTTTTCAGAAATAATGGCCCGAAAAGGAGCGGCAGGTGCATTAACATTAGACTAAAAGAACACAAACATTCACTAAACAACCCTAATGCATCACATTTAGCGTCACAGTTTCAATTGTAGTTGTAAACCTTTCTTTGAAGACACAAAAATTCTTTCCAGACACAAATGCCAAACCACACAGGAAATTATCCAGGCATTCCACATCAAAAGATTAGGAGACACTTGCGTTAGCCATGCATCGTTGTCTTTGTTAGATTGCGAATTTCAGTACCTTCGCAATACGTGTACTAATCTGAAGTAATCTTTTTTTGTTTCCTTCTTTGACTTCCATACCTCCTGATATGTGTAACTGATGTTTTTTACCTTGTCATGTTCTTATGCTGCGGTTTTTGCAATCACCTATATATATGTTCTTCGTTTTAATAAAAATTTAGTTGAGAGTTAGCGCTCGTCCTGTCTGCTCCTTTCTGTGTCCGTGTTCACTTCGCGCTACAAGCCAAGACCATGTTACCGTACCAACTCGCCCAACTGTCTATCCTTTTGCTGTAAAGCTTCCACCGTTTTGGGCCGACTCATCTGAGGTATGGTTTGCCCAAGTCGAGGCTCAGTTCTCCCTCGCGCACATCACGCAAGACCGGACCCGCTACGACTGTGGCGTCGCCCACCTCGATGCCTGCTACGCCAACGAGGTCCGGGATATCCTTGCCAAGCCACCAACGGCCAACCTTTACGAACACCTAAAGACCAAACTCATTCGCTGCCTGTCACTCTCGGAAGACCAAAAGGTGCGACAACTTCAGTCCGCAGAACTTGCCGAGCGCAAGCCTTCGCAGCTCCTCCGCCACATGCGTGCTCTCGCGGGCAACATGGAAGTCCAGGATTCGTTACTGCGAACTCTTTGGCTTCAATGACTTCCACTGCATGTCCAGGGAATTCTGCAGGCCCAGCTTACGCTACCTCTCGACCAACTTGCCGGGATCGCTGATCGTGTCATCGAGACATGAAAACTGTTTACAGCGCAAACACATGCAACCACAAAGATATAAGGGACAGGACACAAGCGCTGTGTCCTGTCCCTTATATCTTTGTGGTTGCATGTGTTTGCGCTGTAAACAGTTTTCATGTCAAGTATGCACCAACTCGCCCAGAAAGAAGTTTTAATGAGTGTCAACGAGGTCTCCGTGCCGCCGTTGTCACCCACCGTCCAGGCTGTCGCTGCACCGCTGAACACCATGGAGCTTGGGCTCCGTATCAACGATATCAACCAACAGCTCAGCTCCATTCAACGACGATTGGATCAACACTTGCCGACGCGCCACTCGCAAAGCCGTGGCCAGAACACTACCCTGTCGCAGCAGCCTGGTGACGTCGACCGTTGCTACTACCATCGACACTTTAGGGACAGAGCACAACAATGTCGACCACCCTGCGCCGCTAGAAATCAGGGAAATGCCAATGGCAGCTCGTGGCCACGGCTGCGAGCTGCCAACCTGGAGGCCGTCGCATCTTCGTCACCGACCAAATTGCAAAGCAGCGGTTCCTTGTCGACAGCGGTTCCAACATTTGCTGCTACCTGTGAGCCCATCTTCAAGGTCCCCGTCCTTCTACGTCTTTCGAGCTCAGCGCGGCAAACCGGTCCACAATCAAAACTTACGGCTCGCTCCACCTGCACGTCCAGCTTAAAAACCTACGCCGTGACCTTCATTGGAATTTTGTCATCGCCGACGTCACCGAGCCAATAATCGGCTCAGACTTTTTGGCATATTACAACCTCCTTCCGGACTGCCGCCACGACCGTCTCATCGGCGCGACAACAGGACATTCTGCGCCAGGACAGCGAACGGCTACCCACCAGCCAAGCATCAAAGTACTCAGCGTCAAACATAATTCACCGTACCACGCCATACTCTCCGAATTTCCCGGTTTGACGCGCCCCAGCGGGTTGCCACGTGATGTGCAGAACACCACTGTGCACTACATCCGGACCACCCCACGCCCCCTGTTTTCTGTCGTGCCCGTCGCCTTGCCCCGGACAGCATGCGTACAGCCAAAGCAGAGTTCGAAGCCATGCTCCGGGAGGGAATCGCCCGCCCCTCCGATGGCCCATGGGCCTCGCCACTTCACCTCGTCCCTAAGAAGACCGAAGGCTGGCGGCCCTGTGGGGACTACCGTGCCCTCAACGCCCGCACAATTCCGGACAGGTACCCCGTTCATCATATACAGGACTTCGCCCATTGCATTTCTGGCTGCCAAGTTTTCTCCGTGCTAGACTTGGTCAAGGCCTACACGCAGATACCCGTCAATTCGGATGACGTCCCGAAAACTGCAATCATTACTCCTTTCGGCTTGTTCGAATTTCTCTTCCTGAGCTTTGGCCTGAGGAACGCTGGACAAACCTTTCAACACTTCATCGACGAAGTCGTCCGCGGCCTCGACTTCTGCTTCGTCTAATCTTGACGACATATTGGTCTTTTCCCGCAACACCGACGAACACAACAGGCACCTTCGTCTGCTTTTCCAACGCCTCGATGACAATGGCCTACTCGTCAATGTACCAAAGAGCACGCTCGGCGCTTCACTTGTCAAATTCCACGGCCATGAAGTTTCATCAGAGGGAACTCGACCCTTACCTCAACGCATCTCAGACATGCAAAATTACACTCAACCAACCACCGCTAAAGACCTTCATCGTTTCCTCGGCATGCTGAACTTTTCTTGCAACACGCAGCCGACTACCAGGCTCCCCTCCATGATGCCTTGGCTGGTCTAAGAGGAAACCAACCCGTCACGTGGACACTGGCTTTAACGCAACCTTTAAAAAAATGCAAAGCTGCTCTCTGCACCGCCACACTTCTCTCCCATCCTGTGCCAGATGCTCCCTTGGGGCTCCTCACGAACGCCTCTAGCATCGCCGTTGGCACGGCCCTTATGCAGCGTGCAGACAACACCTGGCATCCCTTGGCGTTCTTCTCCAAGAAACTCTCAGCTCGCAAAACGACCCCTTCTGCGGCCAGTCCCACCGACGAAACCACGACCCCCATCCCGTCGAGTTCGCGAGCTTACTACAGAGAACTTCTGGCGATATACGAAGCAGTTCAGCACTTTCGCCACATTCTCGAAGCACAGCACTGCACCATCTACACCGACCATAAACCTCTGACCTATGCCTTCTCTCAACGTCGCGACAAACTCCCGCCGGTCCAGCAGAACCAGCTCTCGTTCATTGCCCAGTTTACCACCGACATCCAACATGTCAGCGGGAAGGACAACATGGTCGCCGACGCGCTTTCACGTGTGGCAGCTATTAGCCCTTCGCAGATAACAGCTGATGTCCTCGCTGAGGCTCAGACTACGGACGCCGAACTGCAGGAGCTTCTTAAGGGCAGGTCCTCACTACAGCTGCAGCAAGTCCCCATACCTGAATCGACAACGACTATCTACTGCGACATATCAACAGCACGAAGCAGGCCTTACGTGCCCCTTTCCCATCGCCGTGGCCTCTTCAACCAGCTACATAATCTCAGCCATCCCGGCATACGCGCCTCTACACGCCTTGTGGCCGACCGCTATGCCTGGTCCTCCATGCAGCGGGATTGCCGCACCTGGGCGCACTCCTGCATTCAATGCCAGCGCGCTAAAGTCAACAAGCATGTCACTTCACCACTCGGCGCATTCCCCCAGACCTCTGGTCGGTTTCAACACGTCCACGTTGATATCATAGGATCCTTGCCTCCAGCTGGACGCTATCGCTACTGCCTCACCGCCATCGATCGGTACACTCAATGGCCTGAGGCATGGCCCCTCGAGGGAATCACTGCGGAAGACGTCGCCTCGGCCTTCTTCGCCGGCTGGATTGCCCGCTTCGGGCCCCCTCGCCGCGTCACCACCGACCAAGGTCGACAGTTCGAATCGCACCTTTTCCGGCTGCTCGGGCTGACCATCGGGTTCGAACGCTCACGGACCACCAGCTACCACCCATGCGCCAACGGGATGATCGAGCGTTTCCACCGACAGTTCAAAGCAGCCATCATGTGCCACCCGGACTCAACCTGACCTGAAGCCATCCCAGCCGTCCCCCTAGGTCTTCGCGCCACCTTCAAGCCCGACATTCAGGCTACACCCGCAGAGCTCATCTACGGGGAACCCCTCCGTCTCCCAGGCGAATTTCTTGCTGCACCGCCATCCACCACCGCGACGTCAGATCCCACCGATTTCATCGCCCGGCTCCGACGCATCATCGCTGCCCTCCGCCCGTCACCTGCAGCTCACCACTGTAAGACCGCCCCCTTCGTCTTCAAGGATCTGGCAACGTGCTCGCACACTTTTCTCCGCGACGACACCGTCCGCCGGCCTTTACAGCCACCTTACAGCGGACCCTACCCAGTTCTTTGTTGCGACGACAAAACCTTCACCCTGCGCATTAACAGGAACGTTGTCCGCGTCTCTATCGACCGGCTGAAGCCGGCCTACACCGATACCGTCGAACCAGGAAATACGAGTGCACCCACAGACGTCCATCCACAACCGCCGACATCGCAGCCTACTTCTGTCACTACATGCAGTGGGCGTCGGGTACGCTGCCCAGATTTTTACAAGCCCTGAGGGCTCACCACTCCATGGGGGGGGTGATGTGGCGACACAGTCCGCGCATATTTCTGCGCACCCTCCGTCTTCTTATCATCCAGCCCAGCAGAACACAGCAGCACGCTGGACTGCGTGGCCAATAACACATAGTGCCACCGCCACGTCACCGGAGGTATGCGTCACCGACGGTGGCTATAAGAACAGGCTGCCTGGCTGAAAAGGAGCGCTTTCTACCTTCTGCTACTGGAGCGAACGTAGCGTTGGTATGCCCGTCCGCTGCCATCGTTATTCGAATAAAGGGTCGTTACGTTGTTATGTTGGGATTTGCCCTTCGGCAGACACGACATCCCACAAATTTGTGGTGACTTCAAGGTCACATTCAACCCAGTATGTGATGTAGAACAACGTCACCCTGCCTGTGATCGACGATATGTTTGCTAATTTGCGCGGTGGCGAGCAGTTCAGCATCCTAGACTTAAGAGATGCTTAAGACTTAAGATTTGATGCTTATAGTCAAATCCCTTTAGAAGAAGATGCACAGAAATTGACAGTTATGAACACACACAAGGGAATTTTCCAATACAACATGCTGCCTTTTGGTATCTCTTCAGTGGCGGCAATATTTCAGAAAAAAATTGAAACAATATTGCAAGGGCTATCGGGAGTGCAGGCATACCTGGATGATGTTCTGGTATCAGAAAAAAAGGGGGAGCACAAGAACTTGAAAGCGGTCTTGCAATGCTTCCACGAAAATTGTATAAAGCTTCATTCAGACAAGTGCCATTTCCAGGAGCCATCAGTAGCATATCTTGGACATTGCATCGATGGCAAGGATTTGCATTCGACCGCGAGAAACGTTGAGGCTATCCGACTAGCCCAGGAGCTGTGGAAAGTCAGTAAATTGCGTTCATTCCTAGGCATGATTATGTCTTATAAGTTCCTGCTTAATTTATCTCAACACGTCAGATGGGCGTGGGGCACGAAAGAACAAACTGCTTTTAAGAGTGCTAAAGACTCGCTTTGTTCAGCACCTGTGTTCGCCCATTTCAATCCGGACCGTGAATTCCTGTTGGAATAGGATGCGTCACCATATGGCATTGGGGTGGTTCTTCCATTGCATCGACGGTGAGCAGCGACCTATCAGAATCACATCTTGAAGGTTGACAGTTGCCAAAAGAAACTATTCTCAAAATGAGCAAGAGGCACTCGCACTTGTATTTGGTGTCACAAGGTTTCGAGATTGCCTACTTGGGCAACAATTTAGTCTGGTTACAGATCACCCTGCTGGACTCTGCTGGACTTGCTAAGACCAGACCATCAAACACCTGTGATGGCTGCTGTAAGAACTCAAAGATGGGTGCTTCTGCTTGGTGCTTACAAGTATCATCTACATTACAAGCCCGGCACACAGCTAGTAACTGCTGACGCACTTGAGTTGTTTGCTTCAACCTTTGCAGGACAAAGGTGGCACTGAGGAAGATTCGATGAAGCGCGTGCTCATGCTGCACCAGTGGAACGAGCCAGCTATGCCTGTCAAGGAAACTACAAGCATTAACATCAACTGACACCACGCTTTCTGCGGTGTACAGGTATGTCGTCGATGGCTGGCCAAGAGAATCAAGCAGCTATGAACCAGACCTCGCAGAATACCACAAAAAGTGGCATGAGCTCTTGGTTCGTCGGGGGTTGCTGTACAGGGGACATCGGGTTGCAGTGCCAGCAGTGGTCCATACGAGGCTCTTGAAGTTGTTGCATACTGCTCATCAGGGGGTTTCTACCATGAAGGCAGTTGCGAGGTCGAAGCTCTGGTGTTTAAAAATACCTGTATACGGGCTAGATGCTGCATTGCAGATCGATGGAAACTAAGCGCACTGGAAGACAATCTCAACAGCTGAGAAAGACAAAGGACGGGCGCCAACTCACATCTATTTTATTTGCAGCCATGCCGGCTAATATATGCGGAAAGCATGACATGCACAGTGCATAACAATGGAAAAAACGTAACGATGTAACAACAACACACGTTCAAGAAACACGATTTCATCCCTGAAGAACTTCACAGACGTATCGCTCACACATTTATCTCCCCTTTTCCTGATATAAAAGGCTTCCAATAATTCACGCACAGTCTTGACACAGTCGCAGTGTCAGCACGTGTCCCGTGCTGCTGCCCACTGGCTGCCATTTATCTATTTAGTCATTCGAATACTTACATCCCTCTTCTCGAGCCTTACTGTAGGGGGGAGGATGTACAGAAATGGAATTCGATGATAACTATTCAAAAGTTAACATGGTATGACATGGTATAACATGGTAAGTAGAACCCTTTTCATAAGCCTCCAGGTGCAGAAACCTGGAGGCTTACGAAAAGGGTTCTACTTAAATTGAGGACGATGCAATGATCTATGGAAAGAAGAATGATGGGTGTAACATTAAGGGATAAGAAAATAGCAGATTGGGTGAGGGAACAAACGCTAGTTAATGACATCTTAGTTGAAATCAAGAAAAAGAAATGGGCATGGGCAGGACATGTAATGAGGAGGGAAGATAACCGGTGGTCATTAAGGGTTACGGACTGATTCCAAGGGAAGGGAACCGTAGCAGGGGGCGGCAGAAAGTTAGGTGGGCTGATGAGATTAAGAAGTTTGCAGGGACAACATGGCCACAATTAGTACATGACAGGGGTAGTTGGAGAAGTATGGGAGAGGCCTTTGCCCTGCAGTGGGCGTAACCAGGCTGATGATGATGATGATGATGCAAGTAGATAATGAAGACATGCACACAGTACAGGACATTGCGATAGCGTGCAAGACATGTGCGTAGTACATAACAGTAACAAAGAAATAGCATAACTGGATCAGCTTTACAAGGCATCAATGTCACCATAAATGTAAGGAAAATTTTTCATTGACAAAAATGATAGTATATAAATATAAATACAAACACAATATGGCAAATTACAAAACATGAAATATTCACATTGTTTTGGGGATGTTGGGATACAGACTGAATATATATACAGTATATATACAAGCAAAGTCAATGTGGTCAAGATGGCTGACCAGTAACAACGCGCAGCAGCCAGCACCTCGCAATCTTCCTCTCTCTCTTCTTTCATCCTTCTGTAACAGGACTCCCAGGTGGTGAAGCGCCGTCTCGGTGCATGGTAGGCGAAGAACTGCGAGCAAAGTATGGCTTCAGCCACAAAATGTGCATGACATCAACGGGTGGTGGACTTGAGGATGGATGAAACTGTAACCGCGTGATCTTATAATTGACGTCGTTAACTTGACGTAGGACTTCATAAGGCCCTGTATAGCGAGAGAGGAGCTTCTGGGAGAGGGTGACCCGACGACATGGTGACCAAAGCAGCACCCAAGCATCTGGGGCGAACTGAACATTGCGATGGCACCGGTTGTAGCGCTCTTTTTGCAGATGCTGCAAGGCTAATAAGCGAGATCAGGCAACTTGACACGCCATGTGAGTGCGATCAATGACTTCAAAGCGTACTCAGTGGCAACACGGGGCACAGAAGGTAGGATGGTGTCAAAGGGCAAAGTGGGGTCGCAACCATACAAAAGATGAAAGGATGAATATCCTACGATGTCACATCGGGACGAGTTATACGCGAATGTCACGTAGGCCAGCATGGCGTCCCAGTCGCGGTGACCATTGGAAACCTACCGTGAGAGCATCTCTGCGAGTGTTCAATTCCGACGTTCTGTAAGACCGTTCGTTTGTGGGTGGTAGGCAGTGGACAGCTTGTGCTCAGTGGCACAAGAGCGGAGGAGGTCGTCCACAACTCGAGGCAAGAACGAGCGGCCACGGTCTGTAAGTAACTGTCGAGGTGCACCGTGCTGGAGAATGACGTGAAGAAAAAAATCAGCGACGTCAGTTGCGCAACTAGTCGGCAATGCCTTTGTTATCGCGTAGCGTGTGGCATAATCAGTAGTGACAGTGACCCACTTATTCCCTCTATTCGTCATTGGAAAAAAGCCAAGCAGGTCGAGGCCTACGCGAAAGATTGGTTCAGCAGGAACTTCAATTGGATGGAGTCAGCCGACAGGTGGCAGGGGAGATTTCGTCAGGCGCTGACACAATTCACAAGTTGCGACATAACGACGCACAGAGCGGTAGAGACCCGGTCAGAAGAAGTGGCATTGTACATGGTCGTATGTACGCAAAACTCCAAGGTGTCCCGCCGTCGGTGCATCGTGAAGTTGTTCAAGAATGACGGATCGCAGATGACGAGGAAGGACAAGGTGCAACTCAGGGCCATCAGGGTTGATATTGCGGAGGTAGAGGATGCCATCATGCAGCACGAACATGCGGCACGTTCCGTCGGTGCTGCCAGATTCCACTCCGGCGATGATGGACTGTAAGGATGCATCACGCTGTTGTTCAGCTCCTATGTCGCTCATGTCAGTCAAAGCCATCATACAGGTCACCGGATCATGCACAACAGGATCGGGAAGATGTACAGGGTGATGTGAGAGGCAGCGTCCTTGTGCAGGAGTCCAGACTTATAGTTGACAACAAATGAAAATTTCTGGAGCCACAACATTGGCAGCATGCGTTGTGCGAACGGCAGATGGATCAGCGAGGACCAACCAATGAACTTCGACCAACAGGACCCACATGATGCCAATCAAGCCTATATAGACACTCGGCATGATGGCTTCATGGGATTTGGAGCAGGCACACTTGCCGATATGACGCTAATGCCACTGTTGCTGGTGCAGGTTAGTCATTACTATCCATCTGAATTGCAGAAGCTAGTGTGTGTGTTGCCAGCTGCTCCCATGATGCCAAGTGTTTGTAACAAGAATCGCGGATGCAGCATGCACAGATTGCGTCTGAAGGGGTTCAGGTTATTTTCCAACAGAGTGCTCTACTTGATTTTGTTGTTAATACTCGCGGGGGACGTTGAACTAAATCCCGGGCCTACTAACACACTGGAGATTGAACTGCTGCAATGTTTGCAGAGTAGGCAGGAAACTTTAATTTCAAAGTTAAACGGCATCGAAGCAAGGTTCGAAAGGAATGAGAACATGCTGATGAAAGTGAAAAATAATCTTAGCTGAACTCAGAACCAGATAAAGGATATCAGTATGATTGTTACAGAACAGGCAGCTACAATACGGCATCTCATGCAACAGACAAAATAAATACTTTGTTTAGCGCAATACAACGGACACAAGAAAGGTGACCAGGACAAGGCACTACTCTCAACTGACATCATTTTATTGTGTCACTCCTTTATAAACAGTCTGTCGCCTTTCTTGTGTCCGTTGTATTGCGCTAAACAAAGTATTTATGAATCCGCACCAACTAGCCCGCCAACGCATTGTGCTGAACAGGTAAAAGATTTGCAGAAGAAAACAAATGACCTAGACAACAGAAGTTTGTTGTCTAGAAAGAAATCTTGTTTTCCATGGTGTTGAAAATAAACTCTCAAAATTATGGGATGAATTGAAAGCTATGGTAAAGAATATTTTCAAAACGAGCCTTGGAATCGAACTCGGGTCTCTGGAAAGGGCACACCACTTCGGACGCTATAACAAAAATAGAAAAAGACCGATTATTGTTTAATTTTTCTTGTACAAAGAGTTCCAGGCAGTGCTTCTTAATGCTAAAAAATTTAAGGATTCGCAGTACAGTGTAGGCGAAGATTACTCACCTAAAACAAGAAGTAGTAGGAAGAAGTTATGCGAATATGCCAAGGCAATAAGAGGATAAGAACAATAAACTGAATCTGAATTTTGACAAACTGATTATCAATGGCAGGGCTTTCAGGTGGAATTAAGACAAAGAAGAGGTCGTCCCATTACGTAGGCTGTGACAGACTAGAAAAAAAAGCAGAAGTAGCAATGTCGAGAACTCATTGCTGTCATCGTGAACTGCCGAAACATAGTTAACAAAACAGCCGAGCTTTCTGGGTTGATAGAAAGTGTTGACGCTGACATAGTCCTTGGCACCGAATCTTGGTTAAAGCCTTCAATTGCTGATAGTCAGGTGTTTCCAGAAAACTATGTCGTCTATCGCTAAGATAGGCCCACTGCAGGTGGGGGACTTCTTGCTTGTTCATTCATCATTACAGTCTTCAGCAATTGATAACGAGTGCAATGCACTGGAGTCTGTATGGTGCAAGATAGTAGTCCTATCTGATAATTTCACTTTCACTGTTGGAGTGGTTTATCGCTCGCCTGGCTCAGATATTAGCACAGTGCAAACATAATATCAAATTCTCACCGAGGTGTCGGCTCAGATGATGCTTCTTGGGGACGATTTTAATCTGCCTAGGTTATCTTGGTGCAATGATATGTTTATAAGTCCTGGCGGGCACATGAACCTTGCAATGAAAAATATTGTGGACATGTTTGGTCTGATGCAATACGTTACCGACCCTACTCGCAATGATGCTGTGTTAGACTTACTGTTTTCTAACTCACCAGATTTCGTAAGAAATGTGACTGTCATTCCGGGAATTAGCGACCATCTTGCTGTTGTTGCCAGTATCCGAAAAGAAAAAAACCGTGCGAAGTTATCTATGTTAATTTCGAAATTATGTTATGTTTGTAATTTCTTTTCTGTTTTCGAGTGCTTATCTGGGGAGCATAATGTGCATGATATGTGGGACAATCTTATACGTTACTCGAGCTGGTAAGTGCACATATCCCCAATTTTGATTTTCACGGCTTAAAAAGCACAAACAGCCATGGGTAACAACACATATAATAAAGGATGAGGGCACTTAACGCATTCAAGCAAAGCAAATCAGCTGCTCATTTTGCAAAACTACATACGATTACATGCGAATATAAGCTAAAGACAGGAAAAGCTAAAGATAACTACTTCACCGAGCTGAGCAACAAAATGGAATGAAACCTCAAAATGTTTTGGAAGTACTTAAAACAGTGTGGTTCAGATTCCTTCGGAATACAGGAGTTAAGTTATAATGGTAAGATAATTACAGAAGAAAGGGATAAAGGTGCATGCCTAAACAACTTTTTTCATTCGGTATTCTTACTTAAACACACCTGTCATATTCATCCACCTACAATGAATATTTTGCCTGTGCTTCCTGTTGAGCTTAGTGTTAATGGAATTGAAAAACTATTGAAAGATGTTGATGAGAGTAAATCTAGTGGTCCGGATGGAATTTCCCCATGTGTGCTCAAACGTTCCGCGGGGCCAATTCCTATGTCATCATCATCATCATCATCAGCCTGGTTACGCCCACTGCAGGGCAAAGGCCTCTCCCATACTTCTCCAACAACCCCGGTCATGCACTAATTGTGGCCATGTCGTCCCGACCAACTTCTTAATCTCATCCGCCCACCTAACTTTCTGCCGCCCCCTGCTACACTTCCATTCCCTTGGAATCCAGTCCGTAACCCTTAATGACCATCGGTTATCTTCCCTCCTCATTACATGTCCTGCCCATGCCCCCATTTCTTTTTCTTGATTTCAACTAAGATGTCATTAACTCGCACTTGTTCCCTCACCCAATCTGCTCTTTTTTTAACCCTTAACATTACATTCATCATTCTTCTTTCCATAGCTTGTTGCGTCGTCCTCAATTTAAGTAGAACCCTCTTCTTAAGCCTCCAGGTTTCTGGCCCGTAGGTGAGCACTGGTAAGACACAGCTGTTATACACTTTTCCCTTTAGGGATAATGGCAACCTGCTGTTCATGATCTGAGAATGCCTGCCAAACGCACCCCAGCCCATTCTTACTCTTCTGATTATTTCCGTCTCATGATCCGGATCCGCCGTCACTACCTGCCCAAAGTAGATGTATTCCCTTACCACTTCCAGTGCCTCGCTACCTATTGTAAATTGCTGTTCTCTTCCGAGACAGTTAAAGATTACTTTAGTTTCCTGCAGATTAATTTTTAGACCCACTCTTCTCCTTTGCCTCTCCAGGTCAGTGAGCATGGATTGCAATTGGTCCCCTGAGTTACTAAGCAAGGCAATATGATCAGCGAATCGTAAGTTACAAAGGTATTGTCCATTAACTTTTATCCCCAATTCTTCCCAATCCAGGTCTCTGAATACCTCCTGTAAACACGCTGTGAATAGCATTGGAGAGATCGTATCTCCCTGCCTGACACCTTTCTTTATTGGGATTTTGTTGCTTTCTTTATGGAGGACTACGGTGGCTGCGGAGCCGCAACAGACATCTTTCAGTATTTTTACATATGGCTCTTCTACACCCTGATTCCGTAATGCCTCTATGACTGCTGAGGTTTCGACAGAATCAAACGCTTTCTCATAATCAATGAAAGCTATATATAAGGGCTGGTTATATTCGGCACATTTCTCTATCACCTGATTGATAGTGTGAATATGGTCTATTGTTGAGTAGCCTTTATGGAATCCTGCCTGGTCCTTTGCTTGACAGAAGTCTAAGGTGTTCCTGATTCTATTTGCGATTACCTTAGTAAATAGTTTGTAGGCAACGGACAGTAAGCTGATTGGTCTATAATTTTTCGAGTCTTTGGCGCCCCCTTTCTTATGGATTAGGATTATGTTAGCGTTCTTCCAAGATTCCGGTACGCTCGAGGTCATGAGGCATTGCGTATACAGGGTGGCCAGTTTCTCTAGAACAATCTGCCCACCATCCTTCAACAAATCTGCTGTTACCTGATCCTCCCCAGCTGCCCTCCCCCTTTGCGTAGATCCCAAGGCTTTGTTTACTTCTTCGGGCGTTACCTGTGGGATTTCAAATTCCTCTAGACAATTCTCTCTTCCATTATCGTCATGGGTGCCACTGGTACTGTATAAATCACTATAGAATTCCTCAGCCACTTGAACTATCTCATCCATATTAGTAATGATATTGCCAGCTTTGTCTCTTAAGGCATACATCTTATTCTTGCCAATTCCTAGTTTCTTCTTCACTGTTTTTAGGCTTTCTCTGTTCCTGAGAGCATGTTCAATTCTATCCATATTATACTTCCTTATGTCAGCTGTCTTACGCTTGTTGATTAACTTCGAAAGTTCTGCCAGTTCTATTCTAGCTGTAGGGTTAGCTGCTTTCATACATTGGCGTTTCTTGATCAGATCTTTCGTCTCCTGCGATAGTTTGCTGGTATCCTGCCTAACGGAGTTACCACCAACTTCTATTGCACGCTCCTTAATGATGCCTACAAGATTGTCGTTCATTGCTTCAACACTAAGGTCCTCTTCCTGAGTTAAAGCCGAATAACTGTTCTGTAGCTTGATCCGGAATTCCTCTAGTTTGCCTCTTACCGCTAACTCATTGATCGGCTTCTTATGTACCAGTTTCTTCCGTTCCCTCCTCAGGTCAAGGCTAATTCGAGTTCTTACCACCCTATGGTCACTCCAGCGTACCTTGCTGAGCACGTCCACATCTTGTATGATGCCAAGGTTAGCGCAGAGTATGAGGTCTATTTCATTTCTAGTCTCCCCGTTCGGGCTCCTCCACGTCCACTTTCGGCTATCCCGCTTGCGGAAGAAGGTATTCATTATCCGCATATTATTCTGTTCCACAAACTCTACTAATAACTCTCCCCGGCTATTCCTAATGCCTATGCCATATTCCCCCACTGCCTTGTCTCTAGCCTGCTTCTTGCCTACCTTGGCATTGAAGTCGCTCATCAGTATAGTGTATTTTGTTTTCACTCTACCCATTGCCGAGATTCCACGTCTTCATAGAAGCTTTCGACCTCCTGGTCATCATGACTGGATGTAGGGGCGCAGACCTGTACAACCTTCATTTTGTAGCTCTTATTAAGTTTCACAACAAGACCTGCCACCCTCTCGTTAATACTATAGAATTCCTGTATGTTACCAGCTATATTCTTATTAATCAGGAATCCGACTCCTAGTTCTCGTCTCTCCGCTAAGCCCCGGTAGCACAGGAGGTGCCCGCTTTTTAGCACTGTATATGCTTATTTTGGCCTCCTAACTTCACTGAGCCCTATTATATCCCGTTTACTGCCCTCTAATTCCTCCAATAGCACTGCTAGACTCGCCTCACTAGATAACATTCTAGCGTTAAACATTGCCAGGTTCATATTTGAATGGCGGCCTGACCTATATGAACACAACAATTAATTTCTATGTACCTTTATTTAATTTGTGAAAAATCTTTATCGATGGATATTTTACCACATGACTGGAAAATTGCGCATGTTGTTCCGATACATAAAGGTGGGTCCAAAAAAAAGATGCAGGTAACTATAGGCCAACATCACTTACGTCTATCCCGTGTAAAATACTTGAACTTATATAAAGAAATAATATATAATTTAAATGAGCATAAGGTACTAATTAACAAGCAGCATGGACTTTGCAGGAGACTATCTTGCACAACACAACTAGTTGAGTTTTATCATGACATAATATTGAGCATAGATGCAGGAGGGCAAGTAGACGGTGTGTTCCTGGATTTTCGGAAAGCCTTTGACACAGTATCACATTCACTCTTATTGTTTAACCTTAGTACCCTAAGCATTGATGCAACTGTTTTTAAATGGATTGAATGTTGCCTTTTCCAAAGAACGCAATGTGTAATACTGAATGGAAAATGCTCTGAATATGCTGATGTTACGTCAGGAGTCCCACAGGGCTCCATTCTGGGTCCACCATTATTTTTAATCTATACTATTATTTCTGTAGGAATTTCATCATCTATACAGTTGTTTGCAGATGACTGTGTTGTGTACAAATATATTGCCCATCACAGTGCTACAATTGAACTTCAGAACAACTTATCACTGATTCATGATTGGTGTACTAAATGGAAAATAAATTTGAACATATCAAAGTGTGTACATCCCTCATTTACTAAAAAGAAGAAACCAATTCAGTCATGGTATCACCTGAACAATGTACTAATCGAGGCAGTACATATAAGTACTGCCCCCCCCCCCCCCAAGGTAACCTTCATTGCCGCTCCAGAACAAATACAAAACTGTGCTGCCAGGTTCGTCTTGGGGCGGTACGGAAGGAGGGAGAGCTGCACTGCAATGAAGGCTGAGCTAAGATGGGAATCTCTTTCCACCCGCCGCAATAAACAGAGATTTAAATTCTTATATTCGATTTACTATAATAAAACTGGAATTAATAGGGAAATTTACCTAAGGAAACCTCATTACAATTCAGAACAAACTGATCGTAGCTGCAAAATCCTCGAGTACCCTGCCAAGATGAACATGTATGCCAACTCATTTTTTGTTCAAACAATTAAACAGTGGAATAGGCTGACTGAAAAGCAAGTGCATTGTGTGAATGAAGATGTATTTTATTCCATGTTGTAACACCCTTGGTGTAACGCCTTTGGGAGCTGCGGGGTAATTTATGAATAAAGAATAAAAATAGTGCGGTGTTCTTTTTTTTTTCTGAACTGTGCAGAAGTGCACAGTTCCCACACAGTTCAAACGAATGCAAAACCAACTTGCCCTGAATGCTGCTCTCATCTTTCTTGGTTTGCTCCTGATGCCTTTCTAGCAATTTGACGGTTCAGTGCAGCATCTCATGTCCCGCAACCCTTGGTTCTTGACAGCACTGTGGACCCTTGTTCAAAATACTGGAGACATCCCCCGGCAGAACCACATCTCCAATCAGAGTCAAATCTTTGTTATGTTGAAACTTGCTTTGCCTTATCTCAGCTGAGTGCAAAAGCCTGGCTTAGAGTATGGGCCCAGAGGGATTCTGTCAAATTAGCCGCAAGGCGATTAATGCCCCGTAGCTTGATCTCAGCCAGCCATCCGGGATCCAGCGCATAACACGGCATCTACAAATGGTCTTCACATCTTGGTACTTGATGCCACAGCTCAGCCCTCAACAGCTTGCAGAAGCGCTTCAAAAAACCAGAAAGCGGCTTAAAAACCCCCAAAACGGCCCTCACATTCGGCGGCACAAGACCTTTTGAGGGCTCTTTTATATGTGCACCTTCTACTTCATCGTCACATACTTATCGTCAGAGACAATAGATCTGTATTGGATCCTGCGTAGCGCCGATTCTTTGTGAAGTGTTCTTTTATATTCTTTAGACCGCACCCTTGAACACAGTTTTTGTGGGATGGGTGTGTTAAAGGTGTTCAGGTATGTGGACGATTACCTGATTATTCTTAAGAAATTACAAGTTTTGACGTACACTAACTCGGTGGGTAGCATTATAGACACCTTCTAAAAGAATGGGAGAGGTTTAGTATTTATGCATGAACTGCCTTCTCAGCATTCATTACAGTTTTTAGATATTATTATTACATTAGAGAATGCGTATGTGTGTTGGGAGTACACTCCGTGCACACAGAAGGAACTTTTACCCATTTCTGGCAGTGGTTGCGACAGCAAGCACGCGCAATAACCAAGCTACTTTGCATCTGCAGGATAGCAGCATCGGCCACCCCTCTGGTTTCCTGCACTCCCGGTTTCGTGCAATCAAGTACCACGTGTCTTGACCCTTTCCTGGAGGACGTACTAAGACACAAGTCAGCATACCCGGGCCTGCACTTAGGCCAAGTCATCTTACCTGGCCCGCCGGAGATACTGCTGCGCCTGCGCCTAGCATACACCAGGAGTACATAAGGAACCACGCAACAGCGGGTGCTCATTCTGGCAGCGGTTGCGACAGCAAGCACGCGCAATAACCAAGCTACTTTGCATCTGCAGGTTTGTCATAAGCTCATTATCTCTTTGTACTATTGCCTCTGTAACCGCGGCTGCTGCCAGAATTCTGCGGAGCGTATTTATCTGCGCAAGAACCCATTCAGTTTAGTTTTATTATTTACTGCAACTTTTTCCTTGTGCCGCCTAAACCTTGGTCTGTTGTCCCAAACGCAATGCCCTCAAACGCAGAACTCGCAAAACGAGTGGAGCAACTTGAATCCAAGCTTGAAAATTTGAGTTCCGAGTTTCTTGATGACGTGTATGGAAAATTCTTACTAAATATGAGCACTTCGGGATTGGACGTTGTTAAAATGAAAAAACAAATGGATAATTTGGTGGCAGTGTGGAATTCCTCAACAATCTGGTAGAGGAAATGAAGGATGAAAAGGCTACTCTGGTAGCTGAAAATAACGCTCTAAAAGCTAGCAACAGTATGCTCACAAAAGAGTAAGCGATCTAGAACAGCACTTGAGACTAAACAACTTCGAGGTGAAAGGTGTTCCTTGTAGACCAGGAGAAGACTGCCTTGTGGTAATGCAAAGCACTGGCGACAAAATTGGTTGCCCAGTATCACCAGATGATCTCGACATGGTTCACCGTGTGCCTATCAAATCTAACAACAACAAAAACATCATTGCCCGTTTTATCTCGCGAATGAAAAAGTCAGACTTTGTGACAAAAGCAAAGAAACGCCGCTGTATGTAAATGACCACCTAACACCTGAAAATAAGGCCCTCTTTTCTAAGGCCTTAACCCTAAAGAGATCTAAGAAATGGCAATTCTTATGGACTGACAACAGCCAAATAAAGGCTCGCAAAACAACTGGCAGCCACGTTTTTCGGATCGTCATGGAGGCAGACCTTTCTGTGATCACTTATCTACCTTCGCCTTTGACAAATCGCATCACCACACAAATTCACAATGTCATCATATTTTACAACTAACGAGCTAAATAATTATACGTCCAATAATCAAAAATCCATAATTCATTTTAACGCACGAAGCATACGCAGACACTATGATGACTTTTCAAATCTGATTGCGACACTTCAATTCTCATGCTCAATAATTGGAATCTCGGAAACTTGGCTAAGTGACCACGACAAGAACCTGTTTTGCTTTCCCAACTATGAAGCAGAATACTCAAATCGTCCGTATAGCTGTTATGGCTGTGCCGCTCTCTATATTTTAAGTACTGTTACGTACAAAAGAAGGCACGACCTTTTTCTCCGCGTACGTGACTGTGAATCAGTGTGGGTCGAACTTAAAAGTGACTTTATTAATGCGGACAACAAGAATCTAATAATAGGTTGTGTATATCGCTCGCCTTCATCGTCTATGAATGATTTCTGCGCCGTGCTTCATGACGTGCTAAATATCCTTACAGACGAGAATAAAAACGTTATAATTATAGGCGATATTAACATTAACCTCGCAGACAGTTCGTCTGCATACGCCTTACAATATTCAAATTGTTTCAATAGCTTCAGTTACGAATGCTTAATAAAAGTACCTACGCAGTGCACTAACTATACAGATGGTAAATAATCTATCATGCGCTTTCCAATTTGCTGTCTCCACCAAATGCAGGCGTCCTGTTACAAAATCTAACTGATCACTATGCGATATTTTTACGCTTTCAGAATAATGAAGACTCTGTCAAAGCCACTTACACAAAGATGATACTTAACAAAGAAGATTTCATTGATTCACTAAACCAAGCTGATTGGTCTTCTATAACAGATATGAAAGATCCACAAACGGCCTTCTCATTCTTTATATCGGTACTAAAATCCTATTTTGACTGCCACACCCACAAAGTGAAATGCAAAAAGAAGTTTGTGTCACCACAGAATCCTTGGCTGTCAGATAAGCTTCTAGCCTTGATGCGGAAAAAAGACAATCTGTACAAGAAAACAAAATTACAGCCATTTAACAGCAATTTCACCAAGAGGTACAAAAAATTTTCCAACTTTCTTGCTATCGAACTAAAAAAAGCTAAAAAACTTTATTACCAGAAAAAATTATTAGAATGCGGAAGCGACAGGAGTAAGAAATAGAAGATAGTAAATGATTTTTTAAATAGGCGAAACAATCGCGATAATTTCAAGGAAATTATTCATAACGACACAGCTTACACCTCCTCACAAGATATTGCTGATGCTTTTGCAGAATTTTTCTTTAGCAGCGATTCGCATACACCAACGCAATATAACAATTTATTGCGACGCCTACCTCACTCGTTCTTTCTTTTTCCAACCACACCACAGGAAATAGAAAACACTACAAGAAATCTAAAAACAACAAGTGCAGGTCTTGATAATATGCATTCAAATCACATCAAGCTAATTGCCCACCTAATCTCAGATGTTCTCGCAAGTATTATTAACCTATTATTTAAGACTGGAACCTTCCCACGAGAACTAAAACAAGGTAGAATTACTCCTGTATTTAAAAAGGGTGACCGTGCCTTGATTACTAATTATAGACCCACTTCCATTCTACCCTTCTTTAGCAAAGTTATCGAACGGCTGGTAGAAAGGCGCCTAACTAATTACATATCTAAATTTAGTATTGTTTCACCACTCCAATTCGGCTTCCGCAAGGGGTATTCAACCGAACTTGCTCTGATCGCCCTAACTGAACAATTAAAGATGGCATTCGACAAGGGCATGTATGCTGGATCAGTGTTCGTGGATCTAACTAAAGCATTTGATAAAATTAACCACCACATTTTATCCTTTAAACTTGAATCTATCGGAATAACAGGTCCTGCATTAACTTTGATACAAGATTACTTAAAAGATAGAACACAAAAAGTTAGAGTTAATGGTGTTCTTTCTAAATCAATGACAACAAACATGGGTGTACCTCAGGGATCCATACTTGGCCCACTCTTGTTTTTAATATATGTTAACGACCTGCCTAATTGTCTGCTTTCTTCTAACTGCATTCTTTATGCAGGCGACACAACTACCATTAACTCTGACATTTGTGTACGGAACGTAGTTTCTAAACTGAATACCGACTTAAACAATGTGTTAAATTGGTGCAATATTAACCAGCTCAATATAAACTCGTCTAAAACTAAATTTTTTTATTCACGTCCCACCAACGCTCATCCGCATTCATTTCTTCACTCTACCTTGGTATTAATCTTATCCCGCATAGTACTTCCTGTAACTACTTGGGTGTAGAACTTGATTCTAACCTTAAATTTTATCAACACATAGCCAACGTTAGGCGGAGGGCAACATATGGAATAAGGACACTTTTAAAAGCTCGGTATGTGTTTAACCAGGAAACACTACTCTCTTTATACTACTCATTTATCCATTCACATATAAAATATTGCATTGCATGCTGGGGCAATATGTATCGTACCCACTTACAATCATTACAAGTACTACAAAACCAGGCTGTTAGAATAATTACATTTAGTCCTAACCATTTCAATTCCAAATACTTATTACATAACTATAATATTCTTACTGTGGATGAGCTTATTAACTTTAGTTTTGGTACGTTTTTATATCGACAACTAAATAACGCTTACCGCAACAGTCTGATACCTCAGTCTTGTCTAATGAATACTAATCTTATGCGATTTGCACTAAACAATAACTTTATTCTTCCCATGGTTCGCACAAATTATGGTAAGCAGAGTGTCCATTTTTCGTCCGTTTCCTTCTGGAACACACTACCTCCTACTATCAAGTCATGCAAATCATTTCAATTTAAACGACAACTAAAATACCACATTTTATCATCTGCAACCACTTAGATAAGTATATTTTCCACTCCAAATGTACATTTGGCTCCACAACACAATTTAAAGTTTATTTGGTTAGGTCTCATTATCCATTTACTTTCAAAATGGTGTTATAGTTCTGTAATTAGTCGAATGTAATAATAATTATTATACTTTTTACTAGCATGTCTGCTGCTGATTTGTTTAGTACTGCCAAACCTAAAACAATACTAAATTTGTTATCTTGAATATTTTAAGCTATTTGTTGCAACTGTTGTTATTTATATTTTTACATATACGCTGTGCAGGAGGTCCCATTACAGTCTTTGACCTCGGGACCTCCTCCTGTATAATACTGCCTTGTACAATATCTTGTCTATTAATAATAAAAACTCATTCAAAACCTGTCGGCACATTCGAAAACAGTGAAGAGAGCCATCGCATACCAATGCCTAGGCTCTGCCCTGACGAAGTCGTGCCCGCATGCAGTGCAGTATAGATTTAATAAGCAAATATTCCGGCTAGTGTCTGCTGGTTACCTCTGCACGGTCATTGTGTCTGTGACGGAAGCCCTTTTGCGAAAAACCAAGCAAGCCATGTTTGGGAAGGAGACCGTATGGGTGAAGAACCCGGTTAAACCTGTTGTGGTTCCATATTTTCACAAGGTGGCCCACCACGGGAAGAAAGTGGCGAACCGACATGGTGTGCCTGTGCTGTTCTCTGCTCCGAAGAAGCTCGCCCAGCTGTGCTCACGCATTTCGCGAGAGGGAAATCCAAGTGGATGGAGGAAAAAGCATGGCAAGCAGTTTGTTAACTGCTGCACGGGGGTCGTGTATGAGATCCCATTGACCTGTGGGATGGCTTACACAGGTCAGACTGGGCGCTGCATTAATCAACGGGATCATTTGAGGGCTATTAGGAGAGGTAGGACAAATTTGGCCTATCAATGCACCAACTGCACAGCGTGTGAACTGCGATTGAGTGACATAAGAATCCTGGGCAAAGGTTGCGATAAGACTGTGCGTGAATTATTGGAAGCCTTTTATATCAGGAAAAGGGGAGATAAATGTGTGAGCGATACGTCTATGAAGCTCTTCAGGGAAGAAATCGTGTTTCTTGAACGTGTGTTGTTGTTACATCGTTACATTTATTCCACTGTTATGCACTGTGCATGTCATCCTTTCAGCATATATTAGCCGGCATGGCTGCAAATAAAATAGATGCGAGTTAGCGCCTGTCCTTTGTCGTTCTCAGCTGTTGTGATTGTCTTCTAGTGCGCTTATTTTCCGTCGAAGTTTCAGTGGCCTAGGTGAGATGAAGATATTCGTTGCATCATATCGAGTTGTATAAACTGCGTCCAAGCGCTGCCAATGCCACCCGCGCAAGAACCAGCTGGCCTGAAACGCATGACAGGTGGTCTAGGCTACACATCGACTTCACTGGACCAATTCAAAGCAAAATGTTGCTGATAGTCGTCAACTTGCGGAGTAAATGGATACAAGCCATTCCCATGTCCCAGGCAACATCCCGGAGTAAAGTCGGGAGCCCTGCATACTCTGTTCAGCTGTTTCGGATTACCTCGCACTGTTGTCTCAGATAATCTCGCAGCAATTCATCGGCTGGGAATTTGTTCAGTTTATGCAGAAAAATGGCATCGGTCATATTCTTAGCCCACCCTATCACCTTTAAAGTAACAGAAGGACAGAACATGCTGTACACACTGTAAAGGACAGCTTAAGAAGGCAGGCACAATGGTGCTGCACGCATCATCAGCGAGACTTCTATGCCATTATCACAACGCGCTCCAAGAGTATGGGTTTTGATCCTCTGAAATGCTTCTGGGTTACAAACTACGGAAAAGACTTGATATGTGTTTTCCCTCTAGGAACCTGTCAGCCCCCCAACAAATTTGATGGATGGTGCGCAGTGGACGTTCTCACCAGGTGATGCTGTGTATGTGTGAAATTACGGAACCAGAGACAAGTGGACCCGGCAAGGTCAAGTCAACAGCAGGTTCTGCAGAGGGGTCTGTAGAAATGGTCAGCAGTGTTGTTCACCCTGACGCAGACCAGGTTTGTAAATGAATGCCTGACGTAACATCCGCTGCAGTCCCAAGCAATGACATGGAGGAGACCGGTATGCAGTCGAGTGACGGAAAACGCACCCCTTCAGGAAGCGCCAGCAGGCGTAATAGATGTTCAAACCCACTTGCATCGCTCCACCCATGAAAGAAAGCCCGTGGAGCGTTACAGATTCTAAGGGAAGAGAAATGTGGGAATCTGCAAGGCAGCAGTTGCGGTTCACATGCTTCGTTACTTCGCCCCCCCCCCCCCCCGTTTGTAGATAAGTTAACGTATTTGGAATAAACAGACATCCTTTGCTCGTCGACGCCTGTCCGTTCATTGCAGTGTGGCCTAGCCGCCCGTATTTGTAACATACGCAAACTACTTCAGGTGTAAGATTCAACTCCCGGACTCACCAATGTGCTCTGAATGTATTGTCCCTGAAGACCTGCAACATGTTCTGTGCAACTGCTATCGCTACGCGTCAGAAAGAGAGTCTCTGAAGGTGTCGCTGTACCTTCAACATGACTCGAGCTTGGCACTACAGCACATTCTTGGCCCATGGCAAAGCACCACCAGTGCGTCATGCACCATGAAGGTGCTGCTGATGTTCTTGCAACCCACGATCCTTAACAAAACTTTGTAAATATCTCTATAGTGTATCTATGCGTGTGTGTGTGACTGTAAAGTGTTTATCACTGTATATATCATTATTAATAAATTAATTTATTAATTACTTCTCTCCACCTCGCGGGTTTCCACAGAACTATATGTCAAACTGTATATATCATAATCAGCACGTGCAGTAACATGTCAGGCAAACAACCAGGCTAACGTCTCGAGCATATCATTAAAGCTTGTTTTGCTCTCAAAGCTGTTGCACTGTTACAATTATAGCATTAAATACAAACAAACGGTGATCAGTGCCAAGCATCACCACAGTTCACATGTAAAATTGATGCAACAACTGCTGTATTGCATAATGCGAACTTATGTACCCTACAGCCGCAACTGCCCACATAGACACACTTCTCACATAGCAGAACAAAGCAGTAGATTCGCATGCCGAATTTCAGTGAGCATTTCTGCTCATAAAACGGCACAAAACATACAATCACGTGTGGTGCGATGGGCCACTCCTTGCAAGATCTTGTTCTTGCTTGCCCTTACAATGACAGCCAAAAACCAGCATTGCATGGTTACAGCACAGTGTTGTCAGCTTTATGCATGTCTCCTATTTGTTCTTCAAGGACATCGCATGGACAACACATGAACATCAGCTAGAGAATGCACTAGAGAAGCAAGTTCAGACCATGTCGCCGCCTTTCAGAATTCCCTAATATATCTTGGTCTATTGCTATTTTATGCCCGACTTCTAAGGGTAGTCTTAAAGGCCTTCAAAGTGGGCTAAACAATAAAGAAGTCAAAATTTTTATCTTTTGTGCAGCACAAGTAAGATATAAGAAGTGTAAGATGTGCATGCCAATGAAACAACTATGATTTGTAGTGATAGAATCCAGCATGCTGTTTGCGATTTAAAGAAGAATGATAACTTTAAATTGGCAATGTAAGTCTCACAATGATGATGATTATTTATTGGCATCCTCTTTGAACCTGGGCGGTGACAAATGGTCACCCAGCCTGCTTGAGTTGCCAGTAAGTGGCACAAAAACCAGCAAGTGACGCAATCGGGCAGTGGTACTGTGGATGTAGTATACGAGATCAATGTACACAGGACGGCTCTATTAAGTACTGCGGACTTATTGCTTGAAATTGCAGTGCGTAGGCTTGTGCACTGTATTCTATGCATGTTACAAAGTAGAATAAGTCTATACTAACAAGTGGCACTCGCTCGCAACACTCAATGCATGGTGACGCACATGATTGCTGTTGTACGCACATGAAATTCCAAGCGTGCACGCGAGCTAAAATTTTTTCTTCTAGCTCGGTCAGGTCTTCGAGAGACATGCTTCAGAAACCAAAAGCTTATGCATGGCTACGGCAACATGCTGAACTGCATATGACATGTAAAGGCGCCATTTCACATTGAAGAACTTAACTTGGCTTGACTAAAAAAAACCCTCGACCTTTTATGGCAAAAGCAGCTGGACAGAAAACCACAAAAGCATGTAGCTATTATTGTAGAGATGGTTTAACACTTTGGGAAAAAATGAATCACAGGAACATTGCCTTGACCAACAAGCTACGACCGCACATGTCGTGTGCCTCCCACCAGTGTCGGCATATAAACAGTGTCGGTTCATTTTTAGGTATTCAATTAGACTTCTTTCTAAAATTAATTTGCAGTCAGCTTCTTAAAGAAGGAAACCACTTATGGTATCAGGGTTCTTTTAAAAGCCAGACACTACGTTCAAAAGCACACTCTTCTGACATTATGCCTTTATTTATAGCCATTTACATTATTGACGTAATAGTTTTGCGGAAACCTGCAAGGCGGAGGGAACTAATTAATAAAGGGAGCATGAGACATCCATACCCAATCGTAGCAATTGCTACAAAGGAGACCTATATGGGTTCCTCGAAAGAAAAGCCTCCAAGTTGAAGAAAAATTCGTCCTGGTCCGGGACTCGAACCCGGAACCACCGCCTTTCCAGGGCAGCCGCTCTACCATCCGAGCTAACCAGGTAGCTAGGAGATGGCAGGGCGAAGTCGAATTTATTGACAACTCGAAGCAAAGGCAAGACTTTGACGTTATAGTTCTGCAGAAACCTGCAAGGTGGAGGAAGTAATTAATAAAGGAAACGTGAGACATCCGCCCAATCGTAGCAATTGCTACAAAGGAAACCCATACGGGTTCCTCGAAAGAGCAACCTTCAACTTCAAAGCTTTTCTTTCGAGGAAGCCATATGGGTTTCCTTTGTAGCAATTGCTACAATTGGGCGGATGTCTCACGTTTCCTTTATTAATTACTTCCTCCACCTTGCAGGTTTCTGCAGAACTATTACGTCAAAGTCTTGCCTTTGCTTCGAGTTGTCGATAAATTCGACTTCGCCCTGCCATCTGCTAGCCACCTGGTTAGCTCGGATGTTAGAGCGGCTGCCCCGGAAAGGCCTTGGTCCCGGGTTTGAGTCCCGGACCAGGATGAATTTTTCTTCAACTTCGAGGCTTTTCTTTCGAGGAACCCATGTGGGTTTCCATTGTAGCAATTGCTACGATTGGGTGGATGTCTCATGTTCCTTTTATTCGTTTACATTATTGTATCAGTTCTTGGGATATTACATATTGCTGTCATATAGCTCCACTACAGCACAACCAAAATAATGCTGTCCATATCAGTACATTGGTTCCTTATAACGCTCATATTACCGACAATTGCATGCAGAGAGGTCATTGCGAGGCTCACTGCGTCATCAGTTAGTATCTAAAGCAAAAGGTGTCACTTGCTCAGAAATGGTTATGTTTGAAAACATGTCACATGTCTATGCTTCTGAAACCAAGCGCACTTGCAGTGCGGCATGTTTATTCTGTAGAAGTTTTGTCATACCCTCGTACATCCCTTGTAAGTATATTATACCCAAAACGAATTGCGTCATATTACATTGTTGTGTCCCTGTGCACAAGAGTAGAGACACAAGACACAAGAGTAGAGACACAAGACACAAGAGTAGAGAAGAGGACAACACGAACACACGGCATTCGTGTTGTCCACTTCTCTACTCTTATGGCCTGTCTGCACGCCTCACTTCTTTTTTGCATAATGAACCTCTTTCATATTATCTGCTGTATATATGTATCAATAATGAAACAATACAGTTGAATCTGAGTCGTACTCATCTATCACAGTCCCCTGCATGCTTCCAGTAAATGACTACATCCTCACTACTTAAATGACTACATAAAAGCGCATGCAATGCTTCAGTTAGAAAAAATTACTATTCCACTATGTGAAGATGGAACGGCAGCAAAAGCTGACAGTCAACGCTCTCAACTGAAAAGCAAAGTGCTTTCACTGCCATTCCATCTTCACAGAATGAAATGGTTGTCATTTTCTGTGTTGCAAGTCTGGCGTCGTTGCTCGCTCGGAGCTGCCCGGACTCGTGATTGTCATTTTTTTTTTTCAGCATCATAGGAACGTTCTTTGTCGGTAGTCGTTTCATGCTGGCACCATTTATATTCTCATTACTGTTCCTTCCGGCGCTCCTCGCAGGCATGTTGTTCTTCAGGTGTACGAACTATACATGTCTGCCCCATCGATAATGCAGCTGTTTTTAGCGCCGATACCTCTCCTGCTTGTATACTGTGGATAACCTTGACATCACGCTATTTTTCATGGCAAGCAATCAACCTGTTCTGCATTTTGACATCTGCACTACTGCACTGCACCCATACAGGTTTGTTAGAAATCGCTATGTCCATTTCTGTTACCGGACGGCAAAAAAAAAAAAAAAACTACGGAAGTTTAGTCATATACAGCTTTCACAGCAAAAATTTAATCAATTGAAAAAAGTCAGCAGTGTTAACACAACAAAAAAAAAATGCAGAGAATTCGGTTTTAGACAAAACAAAAAATTGACTGATTACTGATGATGATTGCCGGCAACTTTCGAATAAGACAACCTATAGACGTAATTTTTTACAGCACATTTTCAGATGTCTATGAGTGCTTAAGATGCTAATAAACACAAATAAATATTTTGAAAAATAAAGAAAGAAAACAAAGAAAGATACATTTTCTAAGGCTGCTAAACTGGACATAATTTCACCGGATGATGAAGGCTTAATTGACATAATTAACAGTAGTTGAACAAAGAATGTCCCTGGAAATATTTTAACAAGAGATGAGTATTGGTCAACTCTGTGCTGATGAAGACTTGTTGGAACAATGGCTTTAGCAACATCCCTGGTTGGACCACTGCTATTCCAAAGGGGAGGTCATACTATAAGGAAGCTTTAACTTGGGGCCAACGCTAATGCCGCCTATTCAAATACCACATGTAAAACAAAGAAATGCTTTTATTAAACCACCCCAGACCAACTTAAATGAAACTTGTATGTGATAGCTCTTAAGCTAAATTATAGTGGACCTAGAAAGTAAAATATTTATTTATGGCATGGAAGTTCTCACGAAAATTCCTGAAAATTGGCAAGTTTAAGATAAATAAAAGCACTAAGTCTACAAATTCATATCTCAACACCAAAATCTTTAGGCTATTTGCGACGAAACTTGCAAAATGCCCTGGTTACATTTCGCAAATTGGCAAACCAAACATTTGTTCTCCCACAATCAGCATTAGTATCTTCTATTTGGTCTCCACATCAAAATGACTTAATTCCTATCCTGGAATCCATCCAAATTAGAGCAGCATGTTTTATAGCCCAGAATTATGATAGAGCTTTTAGTGTAACACAGATAAAACAGCAAATTTCCCTACAGCTGTTAGAAATTAGAAGCACAATAAATCTTCTTTACCTCCTGCATAAATATGTCCATGAAAATCAGCCCAATTTATGACCCTTCAAAGCTCCCATGCACATGTCAAGTCACCTTGGCAATACCCATAGTGTCTTGCTTATCTTCGGTAACAGACATTTAACTCCTCAGCATTGCCTCAGCCCCAAAAAATCTGGGATAGTCCTCCTGTTAACCTTGTCTTTTTATTTAATCGTGACGCGGTATGACATCCGCAAGTTATTTTCTATGTTCATCTGTTGTGCTGAATTCTTGCATTTTTTACTTTTACATGTAAGCACCGGAATCGTTCCTCTCCTGAATATATGTCTGCTTTGTCTGATAATGTTAAACTTAAAATTAAGTTATTGGGTTTTACATGCCAAAACCAAGCTTTGATTGCGGAACACACCACAGTGAGGGATTGCAGAATAATATGGACAACCTGGGGTTCTTTAACATGCACTTAAATCTAAGTAAACGAAATGCAGCTACAGTGGATGGGATTTGATCCCGCGACCTCGTGCTCAGCTGCACAACACCATGGCCACTAAGCAAGCATGGCAGGTCTGATAATGTAACACAAATTGTTAAATTTCCTCTCTTTGTAACCTTTTATATTGTACACCCCCTACGCCGGACCTGTACGGTACAATAAATAGATAACAGATATTACAGTTCTGTAAACAGCATCCCTTAGAGCACTTAAAGTGCACAAATTTGGTGTTTCAAGTTATAGCTCACATTAAACTGAATTCTGGGGTTTTACATGCCGAAACTTCAATCTGATTATGAGGCACACCGTAGTGGAGTACTCTGGATTAATTTTGACAGCCTGGCATTTTTAACGTGCACAAAATGCACTGTTTGTAGGCATTTCTGCATTTTGCCCCCATTGTAATACCACCGCTGTGGCTGAGATTTGATCCAGCAACCTCATACTTAGCAGTGCAACATTCCAGCTGCTAAGCCACCAAAGCAGGTTTTATAGCTTACAAGGAATTGTTACAATGTTTAGGTGCAAAAGGCCTACTCACAGATTAGTGGCACATTTCTGAGGCATGCATAATACATAAATTTTGACCACTCCAGATTTATCAACATTGTTATAGTTTATACATTATGATAGCATTCTTTATTACCACGTTAAAGAGCTGTATATTTGTACCTTGTGACTTTCTTTTTTTACTTTCCCAATTCTCAATAGTGTTTAATAAACAATCAACAGCAAAAATAAAAGATCTGTTTCTAGTAGTCACTAAATATAACTTTTTCTATTAAGTGCAACAAACTTCACCAAATTCAGTGCAGTGACTGTCAAGAAAAATTATTTCAGCATTACCGCGTACTTGCATAGAGCTCCCGAGTTTAAGCTTCCTTTTAAGATACGACACCATCAAAGTGATACACTTTAATATTACCTCACCAGAGTGATTTGAGTGAGTTGGTCTAAGTTCAGTTTAGTACAGAGCAGTGTGTTCGATAACCCTCTCACTTTCTATGTTTATATATATGTTCATGGACCCATACAATTCAGTTGGTGGTCAGCTACTGCATTTGTGCCTCCTTCCGCTAGATATGCAATTATCCTACCACACTTTATTGCCTTTAACGGCGTTCATGCCATGACCTCATAATACTTTTCGGCTACTGCACTTATATGTAGCAATGCTGGGGCAAACCTGTATGTGGAGTTCAGCAACAATGGCTTTCAGCTCGGGTTCATCCCAGTGAGAATCCAGGTAGGCCCGGATGTTTTTCCGTGCAAATGGGAACAGCACATCCTGTTTTTAATGAGATATTTTAGTAGTTAGTCACAAATCGCCATCCAAACATGTGGTTCATTAAGTTTATAGCAGAAAAATCAAGAGCTGGGTGGGCTGGTACATTTTTCAGGAAAAAAATATGGTGATTGGTTAGATGTTTCACTGTGTTTTTCCCAAAAACTGTCCAAGATGCTGATTAGACGCTGTCACCCACTTCCTGACTAAGCAATTAAATGTACTCATCAGCTAAGCTCGTTTTCACCTAACAGATGCTGCCAAATAATTATTAAGTTTTCAGCTCCAAGTTGAAGTACAATGTTTTGTCTGTGAGAAGAAATGTTTTTAAGCCTCCTTGGGCAAAGCAGCACATTAGACGCTTCCAGCGTTACACCACGCTGCAGCTCAGGGAGCGCAGTAGATCCGAAGGAAATTCCATTTCCCAGAACTGAAGTGTACGTTGCCCTGTATCTGCCTTTTGAACATCGCTATTGGAAATGACAAATAAAACTTCAGTGTACTAGAAGTCACAGCTTGAGTGATATTTAGAGCAAACATTAGGGAGAACTCGGAAGCAATATTTTTTGTAACTGCTTTGGGAGTAAGTAGCGTATGTAATGAGGTTCTGTACAAAGGGCGAGAAGGATCTCCATTCATTCTCGCAAGTTGCCCAGATGATCTTGTTTTGGTGCCCCGATAACGGCTCTGGCTTTTGGCTCAAGGTCACTTGAAGGTCACCGATAATGGGAGCTAATAGCATTTAATGCTAAAAAATTAACCAGCTATGTTATGTGTGCCAGGAACAAAACCTTTCTGGCTGCACTATAAGAAACTAAAAGACAACAAAAAATATTATTTCTACAATTCAGCGAAATGAAAACATAAAAGAGAAAGCAAGTCCCATGTCTAATAGTGCCAATGCAAACAAGGCACACAGAGCACCTGCCAGCCGTTGCCTATGCACATGGCAGAACATGGGAATGTGCGAGGACCAGCACGTCTTTCTTAATTAATTTTCTGTAACATTGATAGTCTTCTAAATAAATATTCTTAAAAGTGCCAGCCTTTGATAGTTGTAATGCAGACATCATTGTTCCAACAGAAATGTGATTGCACCCCAAAATACACAATCAGGACATCTTTCAGGCGACAAAGTTTGTGTTTTGATATTCGTTAATGTGATCACGTATCAAGACAGGATGCGGTGTAATGCCAGCCATATGCAAAGATTTGCAATTGCAGAGCATTTATACTAACAACAGCATAACAAGTGTGTGGACCACTGTTCAAATCGGTCATCAAAAATTAGTCTAGAGTTCTTTTTACTACCCTCTAAATTCATCAAAATTTGTAAATGATTTTAATGATGAGCTGTTACATCATAACCAACTTTTTGCTTGGCGACTTTAATTTTCCTGACTTCAGAGAATGAAGAGCCACATCACTCTGCATTCTCGCTTGCTTCAGATTTCTTGAATGTGTGCGCACTTTTTTCAATGACACATCTTGTAAAGCCGGCAACGAGAATCATGCATTTGTTTCCAACACCCTTGACATCACGTTCACAAATCATCCTGACCTATTTTTGGAAATAACATTCATTCAGTTTACGCAATCATTTATTATTTACATTCTACATTGACATTACATGGGCTAAACGTACTAAAAACAAAGACAAGAAGAACATTATAAAAGCAGAGTTCAATTATATTAACTCTGAACATAGTGTTTTCTTTGTTTTTCTAGATGGGTTTATCACCTGTAGTGTACAAACTGGAACATATTGTAATGAGGAGGCAGACACAACAGAGAAACGTATTTACAATATACTGTTACGGAACGATTGATACATGGATGAACGCGAGGTTTGGCAGAGTGATGAAAATGACGATGAGGTCGCTTGCACGTGGGCCAGATAAGACATCTTCTCTTGCCCTAGCTTTTTTGTAAACATTTTGTAAATATATCCTTTGCCTACATTTCGCCTCTGTCACACTTTGGTGGAAGTGCTGGGTACGTTTCGCCTCGCAATGAAACTTCGCAGCGGCCATCATGTTGGATATCTGTCTGCAATGGTGGAAGATGCAGTGCCCACATCAGCACCTGCCACTTTACAGTTGTGCTGGTGCAACCTCGGGATCCTGGCACATTCTGCGATTCTGGAAGAGTGGGTGGCAGAGTACGAATGCACGAGTGCTAGCAACTGAGCCCTACCCTGATGTTGGCAAATATAATTTTCTACCTCAAAGGCACTGCAAAACTATGGTTCGATAACCACGAAGCTGAGATCTGGAGCTGGGACACCTGCAATGAAAAACTATGAGACTTGTTTGGGAAGCCCGTTGGCCAGAAGATCGCCGTGATAAAGATGCTCGAGTCACATGCACAGACGTCTACAGAATCTTGCATCTCATACATTGAATATGTGTTATTGCTACGTCAAAAGGCCAAAGCCAAGATGCCGGAGAATGACAAGGTTGGGCATATCTTGAAAGGGATCACCAACGACGGCTTCAACTTTTTAGTGTGCAAACATTTCTGTACAGTCGACGCTATTACAAAGAAGTGCCGGCGCTTTGAGGAGGCTAAAAGCCGATGCTTTGGCCATGCATTTGCCCATCTTCCCAAATGGCGGCAACATCCTTTTGTGACGACTACACTACAGCACATCAGTCAGTTCCACCAGATCAGGTGACATGAATGGCACGCCGCGAACTTGAGGCCATGACCTCTGCCTCAATTTATGCTAGTGACTCAGGCTAGATTACGACATTCGTCTAAGCAATTGTCTGGCAGGAGCTCGCCAACATCAACATTCACTCTATGTGCACCATGGCCAGCCCAATACAAACTTCATGGCATCCGCTCTCATACTATCAAGAGCGGCTATTCACTACGTGATCTCCCGACCCTGCTGTGTGGAGAACCCCTGACAATCTATTGATATGCGTTACTTGTCACTGTATCAGTCACGCCGCCCATTACTGCGCCACCCACTGGTCTTTGCCACCTCAAACGGCATCAGCCCCTTACCACCGTTTGAACAGCAACCACTTCCCACCTTCAACCCCGTCGTATTTGCCCAACACAGATGCTCCCGCAAGGATAAATAGTCACTCCCCATCGCTGCATGGTCACAAGTCATGCTCGCCTCCAAACAGTCGCCTGTCATCTCGCTCACTGCAGACTCGTCACCTGTCATTCCCCTTTAGCCCTGCAAGTGCCTATCAGTAAAACTAAGCAGTGCAGCGCCTGGAGATGAAGCTGCATTGACGACTCCCACCACAAATCTTCTTCTGACGCTGCCGGCGAAACGAAGCTTGTTAGACGTTGATGACGTCACTGTTTTCTGTGCTCCTCGACACTGGGGCGTACATCTCCATGATGAGGGCAGATCTTCGTAGTCGACTTCATAAAGTGCTCACACTAGCTGCCTCCCGCATCCTTCGTGTCGCTGATGGAGAGACTCCTGCCATTCTTGGGGTGTGCACCACCCATGTGTGCATTGCTGGTCGTCCCACTTCAGTACAATTTGCAGTCATTGAGAAGTGCCCCCATGACGTAATCCTCGGCTTAGATTTTTTTGTACAGTCATTCTGCCCGAATTGACTGTGCAACCGGTGCTCTTCAGCTTTAGCTTCCCCATTTTCCCGATATTCCAGCCGACATACCACCACGCTTATGCTCTCGCCATCACATTTGCTTGCCACCTCAAGCTGTTACATATGTTACCTTGAAGTCTTCAAATGATATTCCCGATGGCGACTTTGTCTTGTCTCCAATTATTGGTGTCCTGTTAGACTGTTAGCCCTAGCTCACACAATTGTTTCCATTGCTGACAATACAGTGGTCGTTCCCCTTCTCAACGTCAGCCTGTATACTAAGGTTATTCCACAAGGCATGTCGCTGGCCACCATTCCCGTGCTTGATCCCTGCAAGATTGCCACTTTGGATGCAGATGTTTTGCTGCCTTCTTGCTCCGCGAACTTCACTCCTTCGTCTCTCGGCGACATTAACAAGATGATCGCTCTTGATCTGACCCAGGTGCAAGCTCAAGATCTCTACCACGTTCTGGCATCCTATCGTGACATCTTTGATTTTGACAGTTGCCCTCTAGGCCAAACGTTTGTTGTGACTCATCGAATCAACACTAGTGACGCCAACCCTATATGCCAGCACCCATATCGCATATCCCATCATGAACGTCAAGTCATCCAGAACAAGGTTCACAAAATAATTACAAAAGGCATCATCAAACTTTCGTTTAGCTCATGGGCCTCCCCTGTCATTCTAGTGAAAAAGAAGGACGGCAGCTGGCGTTTCTGCATTGATTATCGGAGTTCGAACAACGTAATCCATAAAGACTCTACCCTTTGCCTCGCATCGATGACACCCTTGACTGCCTTCATGGAGCCCAATATTTTTCGTCAATCATCATTCAGTCTGGCTATTTGCCGATTTCAGTGGACCCTATGAACAGCAAAAACACTGCATTTATTATGCCAAATGGCGTGTACCAATTCAATGTTATGCCGTTCGGACTGTGTAATGCCACAGTAACTTTCGAACTTACGACGGACTCTGTGCTGCGGGGATATAAGTGGTCTATCTGTCTATGCTAATTAGACGATGTCATTGTCTACTCGCCTAGGTTTGGCAGCCACCTCACCCATTTATTGGCCGTTCTTGCCATCTTTCACTGGGCCAATCTTCAGCTGAACTCTGCCAAGTGCCGTTTCAGGCGATGCCAAATAGCTATGCTCGGTCACCTTGTCAGTAAGCAAAAAAGAGGTGAGGCGTGCAGACAGGACACAAGAGTAGAGAAGTGAACACCACGAATGCCGACTATCAACTGAAGGGAGCACTGAGGTGAAAAAAGAAAGAAGGCACAAGACTCATCTGTACAAGCTGAGGATTGATATCACCACATGTCAGTCGGCTACATGTGCTGCCCCTTCAGTTGGGCAAACGGGATGGTGGGACGTAGGGCAAACAGGATGGTGGGACGTAGGGCAAACAGGATGGTCTATCAATCAGAGGCTAATGGAACATAAAAGGACAATAACCGGTGGATCACCTTCTAATCTTTCCCTATATTGCCAAGATTGTAACTGCACGCCAGAGTTAGATGAATGCACGATATTGTACAGGCATAAGAATGAAGATATGCGTCTTATGGTAGAGGCATGGCATATCTATAATGGTGGAAGCGCGTGCGTGAGTCAGCCTTTGATTACTTTACATAAGGAAGAGATTAAGTGCCTTAACAGTTATCTCTCACGTAGACCGGCACATGTACCTGACTGACACATGGTGATACCATTCCTGAGCTTGCGCAGATGAGTTTTGTGTCTTCTTCCTTTTTTCACCTCAGTGCTCCCTTCAGTTGATAGTCGGCGTTCGTGGTGTCCACTTCTCTACTCTTGAGTCCTGTCTGCACGCCTCACCTCTTTTTTGCATAATGAATCCTTACCAAATAGCTCAGCTTTTTGTCGTTCTAAGCTTTACCTTGTCAGTGCTGCCAGTGTTCAACCAGACCCTGACAAGGTGCGAGCAGTGCAACAATTTCCCATGCCATGCTAAGCAAAAGACGTCCAGAGTTTCAAAAGATTATGTTCCTACTTTCGTCACTTTGCCCAGAATTTTGCGGACATCGCCCACCCTCTCATTGAACTCTTGAAAAAGGACGTTCCTTGAGTGTGGGGACCCGAATAAGCTGCTTCGTTTTATGCCCTTATCTGTCTACTGACTACACCACCAATACTGGCCCATTTCGACCCCTCATTGCCTACAGAACTTCGCACCAATAAAAATTGTGGCTGTCCTTGGCCAAAAACAGCATGGCAAGGAACATGTCATCGCCTATGCCAGTCGCCTTCTTTCATTGTCCAAATGGAATTTTTCCTTCCCTGAATGTGAGTGCCTGGCTTTAGTGTGGGCTGTCACCAAATTTAGACTTTACTTGTTTGGCCAAACTTTTTCTGTGATTACAGACCATTATGCCCTCCACTAGCCCTCGTCGCTCAAGGATCCGTCTGGACGTCTTGGCCATTGGGCCCTATGGCTTCAAGAATACTTGTTTGTTGTGCACTACAAATCTGGACGATTGCACCATGATGCAGATTGCTCGTCCACAACACCGCCGATGCTCCCGACCTCACTAACCCCGACTCAGACATCTGCGTACTGTCCATCCTTGCTTCGGATGATGATATCCCCACCAAACAGTGACGAGACGCATCTTTACGGCTAATCAATGACCGTCTAACTGCTCCATCACCAGACCATTCTGTTCGCCTGTTTGAACTACACAACATTCTATATCATCGTAATCTCAGCTCAGATGGTCCAGAGCTTCTGCTTGTCCTACTTCTCTATCTATGCTCCAGCATTCTTCACCTGCTTCACAACGTACCAACTGCCGGTCACTTAGGTGTCTCACATACATACGCCTGCATCCTGCGTCAGTTTTTTTAGCCTGGTATGTGCCATTCTGTGTGCCGCTACGTTGCTGCTTATGAATGCTGCCAATGTCGCAAGTGTCCTTCAGCGCTGCCTGCAGAGCCATTCTTCCGCATCGGCCTTGACCTTCTTGGCCCTTTCCTTATGTTCATCTCAAGAAAAAAATGGGTTGCGGTCGCGACAGATATTGCCACATGCTTCACAATCACCCAGGCACTGCTGACAAGCTGTTCCACAAACGTCGCTGACTTTCTCCTCCACGACATAATTCTACGTCATGGCGCCCCTCGGCAGCTCCTCACCGATCATGGGAGGTACTTCCTTTCACAAGTGGTAGATAACCTCCTTCGTGCCTGCTCCAATGAACATAAGCTCACCACCGCTTATCATCCACAGACGAATGGACTGACCAAGCACCTGAGCCAAATACTAACTGAGATGCTGGCCATGTATGTCTCACCTGATCACCATGACTGGAACAACATGTTACCATTCATTACCTTCGCATACAATTCATCACGGCATGACACCACTGGATATTCCCTGTTTTATTTACTGTTTGGCTGGCATTCTGCTTTGCCATTTAAGACTCTCCTTCCGTCGGTTCCTCACTTGCCTACTCAATGCGCCAGTGACACCGTTGGTCAAGCCCGTGCAGGTCGTCAACTTGCCCACAACTGCCTCTGTGCTTCACAGGACTCCCAAAAGTCCCACTACGACAGCCAACACAGAAGTGTGCCCTTCATGCCTGGTTCTCTGGTCCTCCTATGGTCACCATGCCACCGAATGGCTTAACAAAGAAGCTCCTTCCACGTTACACTGGGCCCTACAAGGTGCTGCGCCAACTCAATGTCAATTTTGAGATTATACCCTGGGCCCTGCTTTTCCGACCTCCTCGCTACCACCTGATGTTCACACTTACGAGCTGAAGCCTTATTGTCCTTCTAGATCCTCCCCTTCGTAGCAAGTGCCAGGATGGCACTTGCGCTACCGGAGGGTAATGTTAAAGCGAGTGATACACGGATGAACGTGAGGTTTGGCAGAACGATGAAGACCACGAGGTCGCTTGCATGTGGGCCAGATCAGACATCTTCTCTTGCCCTAGCTTTCTTTATATTTTGTAAATATATCCTTCGTCTACATCTCGCCTCCGTCACAATATTTGCAAGGAGAGCAGGCAGTGAACCATATGAACCGATGCACGTGTCACATAAAAAGTGTGTTCTTCCTCGACTCTCCTCTAGAGGAATGTTACCAAACACGACCCCTTGACTGCTGAAGCACCGTCACGGTGCTTGCTATGGTATAGGGGAGTGGTGAAGTTTAAGGCGAGGTATGTGAACAACGTCTGTAGGCGGTGAAATGGAAGGAGAGGAAGATTCGAGCACGCAAATCTTGTAAGTAACGCCTATTACATGTTTTAAGACATAGTAGGGTCCGGGGCACCGGAAAAGCAATTTTTCGAGGAGTCCAACACACCGAATTAGAGACCATGTAAGCACAAGGGCACCCAGGATATAGATAATGTCGTGACGACAGGAGTCATAATGGTGCCTCTGGTGGTCTGGCGATATTGTAAGGCAATGGCGAGTGAAGTGGTGTGCCTCGTCAGCTTTGGAAATGGCAAGTTAGTGTCTGGTTGAAGCGTTCAGTCAAGCCTTTGGTTTGCGGGTGGTAAGCCGTTGTAAATTTGTGTTTCGTGGTGCAGGAGCGAAGCAGGTCATCAGTAACACTGTAGAGAAAGTAGCGGCCACAGTTGGTGAGGAGCTGACAAGGGGCTCCATGATCAGTGACCAGGGGCCGTATAATATAAAACTATTCCAATAGGTTTTTATTCCAATGTACTGACGTCAAATTTGCGTAACCACTGCCGCAAGGATCGGGCGGTCAACCGCAGGGTTGCCTGAACAGACCAATCAAACGCTGTCCTCGTTCATAGGAGGTCACTTTTGTTTGCTTGAAAAACGAATAACATTGCCTACAGTGAGTGGCTTGTTTTATCTAATTGGCTCACAAGAGGCAAGGAGCACACTCAAGTGGAGAGGGATTAGATGGGGCCGAGCCGCTGCAGTGAAAATCGATAGCCCGATGAAGAGGGTGGTGCCGGAGCCTGCGATTGGTCCGCTTTCCCTTACTTAGCTTGCAGTGGCTTGTCCACAATTGCAGTGACATGCAACGGAACCTTAAGAATGACGCTAAAATGAATCCTCAGCAAAGGAGAGTTGGCAGAACAAGGTCGTAAAAGTGCCGAAAGTGTTCGAAAACATTACACAGCCACGCAAAAAGTTTTATTAGACGCAAGTAAACCCATGCTCTCCGGCAGGTGCAAGAGCCGATGCCTGAGCGATCAGCGGCAGCTATCTTTTATTCCTTTCAGAACGGGGCAGCCTGTGGCTATTCAGGAAAAAATCCAGTTTTGTTTGGCATATTAATGCATCTTTAATGCATACACATCACTTTGACACGGTGAGTTCTTGCGGTTTTGTGACGTCGCGTGAGAGGCAGGTGAAGTGGGTGCAGCACGAAATCTTTTGACCAATAGCCGTGGGCTGATCACGAAAAGGCGTCGAATCAGAAATAATTTTCCTTTTGTTCGGTCAAATCATTCATCAGTGCGTATACGTCATATCAGATGGGGAGCTATCGCAGTTTTCATGACGTCACGTGACAGACAGGTGAAGTGGGAGTGGTCCAAAAAAGTTTTTGACCAATCACGGAGGGCTGATTGCAGAATTGGAATAGTTTTACGTTATAGCGCCTCAGAAAATCAGCAACGTCGGTAGCACAACTGATAGAGCGCATGTAATTGTGTATTGGGTGGTGTGGTCTGTAGCTATGGCAACCCATTTGTTGCCAGCAACAGAGGCAGAGAAAAAACCAAGGAGGTCCAGACCAACTAAGAAGGGGGGGTCAGATGGGATGTCAAGGGGCTGAAGGAGGCCAGCATAGGTGGCTTCTTCCGGCGCTAGCACGGTTCGCATGCAGCGACGTAGCAACAAACAGAGCAGTAAAAACTGGGCCAAAAGAAGCGACGTTGAACGCGATCGTAAATCCAGGAAACCAGCGGTCGGGGGCGTCGACCAGCGGTAGGGGGCATCATGGAGCTGGCCGAGAACCCTGAAACGCAGATGTGTAGGAACAACAAGCAGCAGTTCGCGTCTGTCCGGGTGGACGTTGTGGCGATATAATGTGCCATTATTAAGCATGAAGAGGCAAAGGGACAGACTGGGTACTGCGGAATCCAGCTTCTGAATAAGCGCACGTAAGATGGGATCCCGGCACTGCTCATCACAGATGTGGCCTAAGTGGAGAGCGAGAGTACACATGAAGGCACATTGTCAGAGGCATCAGGCAGATCCATGGGATTATGAGACAAACAGTCAATGTCCCGGTGCAGTCAGCCCGACTTGAGAGAAACAAAGCAGGTGTATTTTCAAAGCCGCAGTGCCCAGCAACCAAGATGCCCAGTCAGTGGGGTCCTTAAGGGACGAAAGCCATCAAAGTGCATGGTGATCAGTAGTGACGGTGAAATGCAGGCCATGAAAGAAGGCACGGAATTTGCCCACCACCCACATAAGAGAGACATTCCCGTTCCGTGGTGTAGTTCTGTTTGGCTGGGGAAAGGAGATGGCTGGCATAGGCGATAACATAGGCATGCCCATTCTGATGCTGGCCAAAACAACGCCGAATCCATAGCGGCTGGCATCGGTGCAGAGTTCTGTTGGAGCGAAGCCATCGGAATGAGCCAAGGCACGTAGTGTAGTGAGCTATGTGATGAGGGTTGTCGAGCCAGCTGCAGGAGCGGTGATGCGAGCAAAAGACTGACGCCACTCTGATGTAGCCACGTACCCAAAAAGGCCAGTGTTTATTAGACAGCCGCTTTTTATCTCTTTTCCTCATGACGTCACAGAGGCTGTGCACATGAGTGCTTGGTCAGATCAGAGATAACCGATAACATTACAAGGGTAGAGAAAGTGGCAACCTTTGCGGCACCCCAAAAAGACGAGACACCTTTCTGCAGTAAGTTTTTGAGAGGACATGCAATTTCCGCGAAACTGTTGATAAAACGATGCAAGCAGGAGCACAGTCTCAGAAAACTGCGAACTTCCTTTGTGCAAGTCGGAACAGGGAACTTCTGCACGGCTCAAACTTTGTCAGGGTCGGGCAAACACCGGTCGAGTAGACAAGATGACCGAGCATTGTAAGTTGGTGATGGCCAAAGTGGCACTTTGATGAATTAAGTTGCAGGCCAGTGTTGTGAAACACAGCAAGAATAGAGCAAAGTTCGTCGAAATGCATTTCAAATTTTGGTGAAAATACAATAACATCATCATGATAACACAGGCAAATGGACCATTTAAAACTGTGCAAGAGGGTGTCCATCATGCATTTGAAGGTGACTGGGGCGTTGTGTTGTATATGGCGAAGAGCATGACTTTAACCTGATAAAGGCCGTCAAGGGTAACAAAAGCAGTGAAATGCTCCGCAAATAAAATACCTTTGGAAAAAATAGTAAAACCAATTGCGAATCGAGTTGACCATTCTCAAATACGAATAAAAAGGAGATGCATACAGAAGCAAATATTTTCAAATATGAGCTATTTCTACCTATTGATTACAAGCTATTGGTATGATGTCCGAACTTTGTCACAAGTGAGATTCTCAACAACTGTTAAGACACCCTCAGCTGTCCAGACATACTCTCAGCCAGCGCACAATGCCTCAGTGTTGCATTTCGTTGCTTGAAAGAGTTTATTTTGGCTTGAATGAGGGACACCTACATCTCAGCGTCAGCCAATACACTTTGTTTTTGGATCTCAAGTTTCTTCAAAGAAGCAACGGCACGCCTCTTTTCCCGTTCATTCGTCAATGCGTCAGTGCTTTCTGTTCTCGTCCTCCTTCCGACTCACGTTTGCTTCACGAACCATTTGAACCATCCTCTCGGTCAGTTGTACAGTGAACGTACAATTTTCAGTACACCCTAGGGGCTACAAAAACATCCGAAAGATCGGGCGGTTCGACAAAATAAATGCATGTCTTTTACTGCCCTTAAAGGGCCTCTGAAATGGTTCAGACAAATTTTGTAGACGCGTAGGGTACAGCTAAAGTTAATCATTTGCACCACAATATGTGCGAAACGTCTCATATTAAGAGCGCTACAGAAGATTACAAGTTACCCTCCTCCATAGTCATGCATTTTCTCCTCAACTCGTTCGCCAAGTGATCGGGGCTAAGCTCCACCTTCACTGGCTCTGCGTCGTGATGGCACGTCGTGTCATTGACTCGCGGTTCTCTAGGAGCGAGCGCACGAAGCCTCTCCAAACTCCCCGCCAGCTGCTTGGCAGTCGACCCCAAGCAAGAGCTATCGAAGCAGCATGCGTTGCAAGCATTCTGTCGCAGCGCCAAACGTGTCTGGTATTCCGGTAACCACAGGAGAGCTGGATGTTTCGACGGATGGATGGAAGCATAAACACCATGCAGACCATTCACATTTGCACTCCTGCTCATCCCGTGAAACGACATGGTCAAACGGCCAGGCCCTGTCCCCTTGCGCTTGTGTTTACCCTAATACCAGACTCGCAAAACGCTATTGTGTTAGTAATCTTCCGGTGTAATGTGATGACCGCAAACAAGCAAATCATGGTGCCGATCAGATAGCGGCAGTCCAATGCGCTGCAGCCAGTCCGCTCGTCTGCTGCCTTGCACAGGGACACCATGTCCCAGCTTGACATATTGCCAGTCACTACGTTTGCCGTCCACAACGCAACGAAGTCAAATCATAGCGCTCGCGAAAAGACAGATTGACTCTGACCACGGAGCTCTCGTCAAAATGGAGCACGTTGTAACAAGCAGACGACGCTTGCTGTGTGTCGGAAGTGCTTAAGTGTAGTGAGAAATTGTTCTTGTGCATTCTCTTTCTGTTACTTTCTTTTTAGAGAAACAACTTAGATTTCAACTATTTCAAACATCATTTGTTCACCATAAAGATGAAAAAATTATCAATAACGCGCCCTGGGCAGCCAATCGAATAGCTCGCTTTACTGACGTCAAGTGGGTGATTTACGTCACATGGGTAGGGGCGGCTGAAAATTCCACTGAGCAGTGTGCTGCGATCGGCAGCAACGTGCATTTTTGAAACCTTATAATAAAGTACATGCTTTACGCGGAGCACTTAGATGCGTCAATTAATGATAAGAAGGACCTACTGTATTGACTCCATAAGTTTGTACAAAATCGTCAAAATCGTCTCAGAATTCCTTTGAGGGCTCAAATCGCCACAAGCACATACGAAAAACCTCTGAATATGTGCTAGTACATTTATTAGGCATATCGGTGCTCGTACTGTGACAGGAGATGGCGAGTGTACAAGTGTATAAGTAAGGAATACATGCAGCGTCCCGTGACAATTGCCCCTTCCGACGCTTATGCTTCACTGCACTACTTTTGCGTATGCTTCACTACGTAACACTACTGTACTAAGGCGAAGATCAATTTCAGAAACCTGCCTTATGCAACGCTTTGTGCTTTCCGAGCTTCGAAGCTAATAGCGAGGACCACGGACGCAGAGTCGCATTGCTGAGAGTGGCGAATTCATTCAATGAAAAACACGGCACCGCACCGCAAGACGCTTAACAGCGAACGTTGAAGCAACTGGGCCTAGCGCTGCCACGGTGGTGGCTACAGCTGCAAGCGGATCTACATGCGAGAGCGCCGTTCGAGGCGGCGAGGTAATAAAAATGGCGGCGGTGGTGGCTTTGTTTGATTAATGCCATTTCGGACCTTGGTAACGGCAAAATGTCCAGAAAATCGGACGGCGAAGGGTTCTTGCATCCAAAATGTCAGACGTCTCTACGGGGCACATGCTGGTGCCGGGAAGCTGTCAGAATCATCAGGCCTTTCGGAAAGTCGGTCGATGACTACACCGACACCTCCTCCAGCCGACGACACGGCGTCAAAGTAGATTCATTACGATTCCTCTTTGTTACTCGAGCCAGCATTACCACGAATTTCGTTCCCTTTCAGTAAAATTACAGCCAATTTTCCCTGATAGAAGCACAAATTCCCTGAGTATTTCCAGACTATTCAAAATCCCTTAGAATTCCCGGTTTTCCCAGTTGGTAGACACCCTGTCTACAGTACCAGTGGAACAAGTGGGGCAGAGTGGGCAGATACAAAGTCAAGGCCGAGGATGATGTCATTGGAACTGCGGATGACGACAGTGAACAAAACAGAAGTTTGGCGACAGGCAACACTTACACGTGCAGTACAGAGGCCGGATAAGGGAGACCTATCACCGTCGGCCACACATGATGGGGGCAGGGGTCATAACTTTCAACTCTTGGCGGTGACAAGAGCTCATAACAGAAATATGGGCACCGGTGTTGATCAAAGCTGTAACAAGTAGGCCATCTACTTCAACATCAATCAGGTTCTGATTGGTAGGGAGCGTTAACGAACGGGTTCGAGGGCAGGTCGAAATAGCAGCACCACTTCCACTAGCTGCAGCCATAAGTTTCCCGAAGGAAAACGCCAGGAGTAGGATGGGGAACGGTGTGGGGAGATGAACGACAAGGTCGGCATCATGGTGAGGCTGCGCGGTTGTACTGAGCAGCGGTCGTAGTGTTTTAGCAGATGTTTCTCGTTAAACTTGGATTGGTACCTGGTGCTGGCTTCGGGGTGAATAGCAGCAGCTGGAGAAGCTTGTTTAAGAAGGCACGGGCCAAGGACTTTGGCAATACCATCAAAAGTGTCCAGCACATCCATATCGGAAGCAAATTGGCTTGTCATCAGGCGTCCTCCACCCATTCGGATCACGATAGAGTAGGACAATGGCGTTGGAGAGGTCTGAAGGTGGCCGTAAGGTAAATGTCCGGACGGTTCACCGAACACATGGTTTGAATGCCCAAGTTTGCCCGTTCTTGAGGAACCACGGATTGTGTCATATGGTCGGTTGGCAAACACTGGGCTTCCATCGCATGAAATGTACGGGCAATGCGGCTTCAATTTCGAGTCAAATGATTCGGGTGATAGCCTCTGACGTTGAGGGCTGAGTCGCTATAGAAATGTCCTGACACATTGATGTCGCTGCCACGTTTGGAAGGCGGATGAAGTTGTGGGCAATGTGTCAGCTTTTAGCATCTTCAAAGCAATTCAGCAATAATATAACTGACTGTCAGAGACCCTTAAACACGATCAGGTTAAATGCACCGTCCCCGATTCCTTTCAGTACGTGTGAAACTTATTGGCTTCTGTCAGCATCAATTTCTCGTCAAGGGCCAGCACATCCTGAATGTGCATCAGGTAAGACTCGGTAAATGTCTGCACACGCGAGGCAAGTTCCTTTTTGGCCGCACGCTGGCAGCCTGCAGGTTGGCCAAACAACTTGCGAGGTTTTATCTTACATATACTCTAGCTTTTGAGATCCTCTTCACCGTTATCGAAACAGGCCTTCACAGTTCCCTTTAGATAAAATATTATGTGCGCCAGCATCAAGGTCAGGTCCCACCTGTAATGTGCACTTATGCACTCACAGAGTCGAATCCAGTAGTCAAAGGTGTTGCCATCAGCGCAGGAAATTGCCCCAGAATCACGGGGTGGAGCCAGGGTGATGGCTGGCATGGTGGTCACCGCTGACGCAGTTTCACCGCCGGATGACATGCCTATAGTGGCCACTTGGCAACCGCTGTGGAGCTCCGTCTTGTGTCAGACCCCCAGCAGCTCCACCAAGATGTTACGTGGAGGCAGACACAACAGGGAAACGTATTTACAATATATTTACAAAGAGAGCAAGCACTGAACCACATGGTGCCAGATCAAAAGCGTCTTCTTCATCGATGCTCCTTATGAGCAATATTACCGTGACAATATTTATCAGCAAGGTAACTGAATTTAATGGTAAATGAATTAACGAATTCTAAGATTTCGCATGACAAAACCACGATTTGATTATGAGGCATGCTGTAGCGGTGGACCCTGGATTAAATTTGACCACCAGGGAATCTTTAATGTTCCCCCAATGCACAAGACACAGGCATTTTTGCATTTCTCCCCCATCGAAATGCAGCCACCGTGGCCAGGATTTGATCCCATGACTTAAAGCCATAGCCGCTAAGACACCATGGCCGGTAATTTAAAGGGACCCTGCAACGATTTCGATGATATTGTACAAACGTACTGAGTCGTTAGAGTAGGTCCTTCTGATCATTAATTGACGCATCTTAGTGGTTGGCGTAAAGCGTGTAATTTATAAGAAGGTTTTAAAAATGTACATCACTGTCGATCACAGCACACTGCTCGGCGGAATTTTCAGCCGCCCCTACCCACACAACGTAAATCACCCAATTGACACCAGTAGTGCGAGCTATCCGATTGGCTGCCCAGGGCACGTCCTCGATAATTTTGCCACCTTTATGGTGAACAAATCATGTTCATAAGAGTTGGAATGTTAGTTAAAGGGACACTAAAGGTTACTATTAAGTGAACGTGGACTGTTGAAATACCATCCCAGAAACCTAGAAACGCTTGTTTCGTGCCAAGGAGAGACTTATTTTAAGAGAAAATGCGTTCTGAAGCGTCTGCGTACCTCTAGCGCAGTTCAAATCGCCCGCCCTCCGATCGAGGGGTACTGACATCATCGTCTCATAGTGACGTTGCGCCATCGGTGAGTAGAACAGCATCCGCAGACGGCGCTACGGCTTTTCTGCGCAAAACGCAAACGCGCGGCCAGAAACAGAGCCAAGACAGAGCTGACAGCAGAGCGAAAGCGGGAGTATGGTGGCTAGCGGAAGGAGAAACGCGCGACCATAAGCTGGTACTTTATTTTATGATGCAAACTTCGACGCTCGTCGCAATGGACCCTGACAACAACAGATTGGCTCGCGATGCTGGGCTCAACTTCAGCGATTTGAGCACTGACGAGCGCGTCCTGCTGCTGAACGGCTCGCGCTGCCGGCGTCGTTGCGTACTACGACGGCGGCCTCGACACCGGCTCTCCGGAGCAGGAAAGCAACGAGGGCTTCCCACGACATCACAAGGACGTGGCATTCTCACTGCTTGTTCGAAATGAAAGTTTCGTGAGCCAGCAGAACCCGCACAGCACGATGCGATAACGAAACTACTGAAACTCCAAAGCGTGCACGGTGCAGAGTCAAGCGAAAACGAAACCTTTCGACCACCCATACTACAGAAGGGTAACGTCAAAATGTTATTCTTTCTTAGAATCGAATAGACGTAGACAAGTAGTATTTTCTTCCGTCTTATAATTGAATGAAATGATATTTTCAATACGAGTAGTTGAGTATTAGTAACACAAATTATGAGGAGTGCTTTCGTCATCGGGCTAGTACCGGAATGTCGCTGGGTAGTCTCAAATCGTGTCATGCATTTACCTCAATTTCTCGGTTACTAAATCTCTGTTCGCGATTATACTGACGCCTTAGACGTTCTAGAACATTGCTCTACCACTTTAACTTGACTTTCTGGTAACCTTTAGTGTCCCTTTAATTTGTTTCTATAAAAAGAAAGTAACAAATAGAGAATGCGCAAGAACAATTTCTCACTACACTCAAGCATTTCCGACACACAGCAAGCGTCGGCTGCTTGTGTTACAACGTGCTCCGTCTTGATGAGAGCTCCGCGGTCAGTGTCGGTGTGTTCTTCGTGAGCACCATGAATCACCTTTGTTGCATTGTGGACGGCAAACGTAGTGACTAGCAATGTCAAGCTGGGACATTGTGTCCCTCTGCAAGGTAGCAGACGAGCGGACTGGCTGCAGTGCATTGGACTGTCGCTATCCGATCGGCACCAGGATTTGCGTGTTTGCGGCAGTCGCTTTACACCGGAAGATTACTAACGCAAAAGTGTTTTGCAAGTCCGGTATTAGGGTAAACAAGGGGACAGGGCATGGCCATTTGACCGTGTCGTTTCACGGGATGAGCAGGAGTGCAAATGTGAATGGTCTGCATGGTGCAGCCACCTGGTGGCACAGTGCTCAACCAAACATAGTAGCAATAACAAAATGTGTTCTTCTTTGCTGCTGGTGTCAATTTTTCGCAGGAGCGTAGTTGTTAACATGCTGCTTTTTTAAATGTTTAAAATGTTTTGCCCTTATTAGAGCAATATTAACTCTTTGCTTGGTTCGTTAAGCTCTGCGTGAACAGGTGGATGGACCGTGCAGACCGATCAGGTCGCTCACGTACATCTACGCTAAAGTTGCTTCATCAGCTTGAGTTTATGCCTCCACCCATCCGTATAAGGTCCAGCCCGCCTGTGGTTACAGGAATACGAGACACGTTCGGCGCTGCAACAAAATGCTCACAATGCACGCTGCTTCGATAGCTCTCGCTTGGGGTCGACTGCTAAGCAGCTGCCGGAGAGGTTGGAGAGGCCCCGCGCACTCGCTCCTAGAGAACTGGAAGTAGACGACACGACGTGCCATCATGACGCAGAGCCAGTGAAGGCGGAGCTTAGCCCCAATCACTCGGCGAACGAGTTGAGGAGAAAATGCATCACTATGGAGGAGGGTAACTTGTAATTGTCCGTAGCTATATTAATATGAAATGCTTCACACAAATTGTGGTGCGAATGATTTTGTGCGAATTATAAACTTTAGCTGTACCCTACGCGTCTGCCCAATTTGTCCAAACCATTTCGGGGCCCTTTAATGGCAAATCTATCCTTGCTCATACCACTATCCGTAATCCAAATGCACTATGGTATGACCATAACCTTTAAAGACTTTCCAAAAGAAAGAAGCAATTATGTGGACCTGCTAAACATTCTAAAAATTATTGTGGGATTTCTCACAACCGTGCCAACAATGATCTACACTCTCAAAACAGCTAGACAACTGCCTGCTTACCAATTAGTAATTATTCTCATGACAAATCCTAAAACACTCTGGTAGGCTGTATATTCTAAACAATGCTGCCCTGACACTGCTAGTCTGCAACAAGGTTTGAAGCTGGGCTAGCTGGCGTTCCATGCTACATTGCACACCGTTGGCCTCTGACCTGGCGCACTGCAATTAATAGCAACTTACTGATAGTGCTTGTAATGCCATCCCAAAAAACAAGTTTTGCCCTGTCCTTAAAGGGAAGCTGAAACGGTTTTCAAATTCCATGAATTGCTGGGGTTGGGAAGAACAGACCTATTAATTTATGGTTCTGAAATTTTTTTCTTCGTTTTGTTAATATAAAGGGCGGAAATCGCTTTCTAAATCCCCCCCTCGCCCCCCCCCCCCCCGCGGACGCGCCCCCGTCGCTTCCCGGAGTGCCGGGTGAGGAGGCAGCCGGAGGAGAGAACCGGCTAGAGTAACGTCATTCCCGGGGAGCGTGCCGGCAGACCGGCGTGCTGACATGCGCTGCCGTGTTTCTTTCCGTCCTGCGCTTTACTAAACGACGCTACGAGAGATCTACCGCCGCTGACGTTTGCTTTCTTTTGCGATTTTCGTGAACTGTGCTTCCTGTTGTGTCGGCAGCGGCAGGCAAGCGGGGGGCCCCGACCGGGCGAACGCGCGGCAAGCGCCGGCGCAGGAAGGCGACACGGAGCAAACTGCTCCCGATGAAAACTGGACGAAGACTCGGCCGACCCACGGCCGTTTATATCTTATAAAGGCTGCACACGCTAGATGACACCTCCAGATTGGCCCAAGCTCGTCACATGACAGAAGGGGGGGTGCGCCATCTAGCTAAACAACTACAAAACACACATGTACGATGACACAGAGATCTGACAGGGGGCGACACTATACTACACTTCCTTGTTGTGCTGCGTGAGTGCCTAGAGCCAAGGGCGCCCAACATGCCCTCTTTCTGTGCAGCATTCAGCTGTGCGAACACAGGCGGGCAAGACGATGTGGTGTTTCACATGTTCCCGAAGGACAAGCTTGCAGCGCAGTAGCGCAGTGGGTCCGTGCCTTGAGGAGAGAGAATTTCGTGCAGACGAAATCAACTTTGCTGTGCTCGGACCATTTCCGTGACAGTGATTATCATCGGAGCTTGACAACGATGCGGGCAATCGGTATTCCAATTCCGGTGCCCACATTGATGCACTCGAGAAATGCGAACATTTGCAGTCATGAACGTCTGCTAACACAGCTTTAGCGTAGCCGGATAGCCTTACGACCAATGCGGAAACGCGTTGTGGCTAGCGTTGCTAGGCTTGCCTAGCGACATTCGACGTACAGTTGCAGTTACCGTAAAGTTACCGTGTTTACCACACGGCGGTGCTAAAACTGCCTAATATATGTATGTCAACACTAGCATGCAGCACGCATACCGATTCTTGATCGAGCCACCATTGCAAACTCGTCCAACCATAGTCTGAATATTGCACATATAATCATCTTGGCCATCTCGATCTGGATGCGTATGATAAGCAACTTCCATGACTGTACCTCGCAGCACTGTATATGCGCATTGAAACCCGGTACTTATGTTCGCGGTCGTGTACCAACACGCAAAAAACCACCGAACTTCAGACAAGCAGCGGCAAGGTGCTCGACATCGCGGAATTGCACTCGTGTTTACAATCTAATGAGAAGTTAGTGCTTCGACATTCTTCCAGCAGCAAGTTCCCAGTGACACTTTAGCGCGTTTTTTCTCCTGTCATTACAACGTGCAGCTACATGAAAAAAACATACGTACCAGCTAATATTTCCAATGCGCGAGAATCTGCACACATAGTTCTCGCTGTTGGCACACTCAACATCGTCGTTGCCGCCATTGTTTTCTGTATCGGCTGTCGGTTCGAACATGGACAGCTTGTTCGAACAAGCTGTCCCAGACAGCAAGGACGTTCCATAATGCTTACAACTCATCCGTGAAGCCAGACGAGAACAGCGTGCTACGGTCTGAAACGGCGGCACCGATCGGTGTTCCCCGTGAATGACGTCACAGCGGTCCCGACGAATCACGGGCAAGAGCGGCGTTCGCGCGATGCCCTGAGGCGCTGGTGCGCGTTTTCTTGCAAAAAAAAAACAGCCGCTTGCGTTTGTTTCCGCCTTTTTTAAACTAGATTTTCGTGTTCAATGGACTAAAAACTGTAGAATGCTGCAGGGAACTAATTTTTTTCGAAAAATGTTTCAGCTTCCCTTTAATGAAGCAATTGTGCAAAATTCGTTTAGTGCGTTAGATGCATCACCCCCTCCTTAGGTGCTTCTAATTATCCTTCCATCTGCTTCAGGATATGACTTTATCAGTCGAATTCTCAAAAGAACCGCTTCCCATTCTTCTGTCATTCTAACCATTATTATTTTAATAGTCACTTCATGCAGGTTCACCACCATTTAAATGGTATATTGGGAAGGTGATCCAACTTCATAAATTGGGCGACAAGCGTTCTCCTTTAATTACCGATCAACATCACTTCCTAGCATCTCGTATAAAATCCTTGAGCACATATTTCTGCATCTCATTAGCTTCTTCCACATGTCATACTTATGTGAAATGCAGCTAATATTGATCACTTACAAACATAATCCTTGATCAATCTTCACTAGATGACTGCCTTCTTTTGAGACTTTTTGAAAGCTTTTGAAAAAGTGTGCCACAAACTGCAGCCGTAAACGCTTGATCTTAACCTAGACTAGAAACCTTTGATGTGCACTGAGTGCTTCCTTATCAACCACTCTCAGTTTGTGTAAGAGTATATAAATTCAAATTTATGCAAGTTTTCAAAGCAAGCAGCCTGCTTACTGTTCCTGTTTGCCACTTAATGTTTCATTAGACCATGTGTTCTCATAAAAGCATCTAAAAAAAGCATAAAAGCAACACAAAGTTTCTCAAAAACACTGAGGACATTTCATCCAAGCTTTTAAGCTTGTTTTCTCAGTCACTCGCCACAGGTATCATCCCAGAAGACTGGAAGATGAGGAAGGTCGTTCCTGTTTTCAAATCAGGTAAGAGACTCTCCACTCAACTATTGCCCCATTTCCCTGACTAGCATCCCCTATAAACTAATGGAACAAGTCATCTACTCCCAGATAATGCAGCATCTAGACTATAAATTTTTTCACTCCATCCCAACATGGATATAGGAAAGGCTTATCATGTGAGACACAGCTTGCCATCTTTCTTCACTATCTTCATTCCAACCTTGATGCTAACTTACAAACTGACGCCATCTTTTTAGACTTTGCCAAAGCATTCTATAAGGTACCTCATCAACGTCTACGCTTCAAACTTTCCAGACTAAACTTGCATCGAGAAATTATTGCATGGTTAAAAGAATTCCTCACACATTGTTCGCAGTCCGTTACTATTAACAACTACTCCTCTAACCGCCTACCGGTAACATCGGGTGTTCCTCAGGGAACTGTCCTTGGCCCCCTCCTATGCTTAATTTATATTAATGATCTACCACAAAATTTATCATATCATGTCAGTCTGTTTGCCGACGATTGCATTATTTATGCCCCAATTACTAATACCGCTGATCAAGAATACCTTCTGGACAATCTTAACCGCATTCAATCATGATGCAATCACTGGTTGATGACACTTAATCCTAATAAGTGCAAGCTCATGTCTTTTCATCATCGTCACAACCCGCATTTATTTATAAGATTTCTGATTCTCCTGTCGAACTTGTCCTGTCCTATACTTACCTCGGCATCACTATCAGCAATGACTTATCATGGCGCGAGCACGTAACAAAGCTAATAGTATCTGCGAATAAAAAACTAGGCTTTCTTAAACGTCATCTTCACGACGCCCCTCAAAATGTAAAGCTACTTCCTTATAAATCATTAATCAGGCCAAAACTTGAGTATGCATCCGCCATCTGGAATCCACAGCAAGCTTACCTCATTGACTCATTAGAAGCTGTGCAAAACAGAGCCGCACGTTTCATTCATGGCTCATACTCATCTTATATTAGTGTTTCATCTCTCAAGCTACAGTCTCCATTATGCAGTCTTTCCCTCCGTCGCCGTATTTCTAGCCTGTGCCTATTTCACAAATTTTATTATTCCTAGCTCAAACAGCAACCATACATCTGCGCACTGCCATCACGCACGTCTCGCCGAATTGGTCATCCGCTGAAAGTTTCACGCCAACGTGCCCGTACAACTACATTTTGCAAGTCATTTTTCCTCCGAACAGCAAGCGACTGGAACGACCTTCCCCATGAAATTGCAGCCATCACCTGTCCATCAACCTTCCTAGAAAAAGTTACATGCCACCTGTCATCATGAAAAAAAATGTTTTACTTTCTCATTTTAACCCCACCGCTTATGTAAAACCCCCTTTAAGGAAATAAAAATGAAATGAAATGAAATCTTGGTGTTGTGATAACGTCTAACCCATCTTGGACTACTCCCATTAAATACGTTATTAAGAATGTTAACTGCATGCTAGGATACATTTGCTGCAACTTTTCCAGGTGGCCTTAATCCGTAAAGCTAATATGTAAACTTACTTGAGGCAAGACTAGAATATGCTTCCTTGGGTTGGGATACAGTTCAAGACAATTTAATACACTCGTTTGAAATGGTCCTGAAGCACTGCTTGTTTTATTTAGCAATACAGTCCAATTCTGCTGCCACCTCATCGCTGTATATACTAAATGGTGCCCAGCTCGTGCTTACAAGCAACTGTGCACATATGTTTCAAGTAGGGATGTGCTAATATTCAAAACCTTTGCATAATGAATCGAGTATTGTCCTGTTTGATTCGGTCTTCGAATCAAATAGTCGGTACTTGTAAATGCGAATATTTTTCTAATATTTCAAATCAGCTGCACTCAACATAAAGTTGAAGCAAAATTACACTAAACCTTCACCCCAACGGGCATAGCATAGACAGAAAACATGAGAACTTGTGCAGTAAAGCTGGCTACATCGCTCAGGTAGCCATACTTTACAGGTTTATACAGTGATCATTCTCATTCTCTGGAGAGTCCTGAGTATGTAAAGACACTACTTGTTTGCTCCTGATTTGTGCTTTTAATAAAGAACGCTTCATAACAGCCTATGTAATGATAGAAACTTGCTAACATTAAGAATACTATGGTTTGAACATCAATGTATATTAATAGTGATAATGGCTGTTCATTATTTGAAAACTCTTCGATTCGATCTCGAAAATGGCTATTCGCACAGCCCTAGTTCCAATCCATTCACTTCAATGTTACTCCACTTTGCATTCTTAAGAAAAATATGCGTGCTACCTGGTGCTTATCACTGCCATTGAATGTTGCTGCGTCCGTAAAGTCTACTACAAGAATTACTGGAAACAACTCCGATGCTGCAATCATTCAGCCATCATGGTGGTTACCACACATGGATTTGTCTGGTCTTTGCGCTTGTTGCTTCAGATGTTGTTGCGACTGTTTACTATGATTTATCTGCCTTTATTGACACAAATTTCAAAGCAATCCTACTTTTCTAAATGCAGAAGGCAAATGGACTCTACATATATGCACCACCACTGTGAATCATTGCATGCAATATTTCATATGAAATTATCAATTTGCTAAGCCACAAGGCCCTTTGAAGCCAGAAATAAGGAAGTTCAGGCAAACCATCACTCTCCCGTTTGCTAAATCGCCATGTTTGCAGCTCCCGTAGACACTAGCGCCACACTAGTGTCTCCCTGTAGCAATTTTGGTACAAAACTATGGCTTGCTTGCATGGAATAATCAGCACAAACTTTAGATGGGAGAGACAGGCACTATGTGTCTCACAATGTGTCTAAAGTTTGCGCTCATTCCATGCAAGAATGAACCAACTAGCTCAGCAACATATTCTATTCTGGCTCCCTCTACTTCACGTCCATGAGAAAGCATGTGCTCGCATTCTAAACGTTATTTCATCGCGTATTGAAGATGCTTCTGCTCTACTTGATGTTAATGGGCCTCTGTTTGGAACAAGAGTACATCATAAACAAAAGAAAAAGACATGCTGTAGTTAGCGTACTTTGACACAAACATTGAAGTGCAAATTTCGCAGTCGTGTGGTGACTCTGCCACAAATGAAAGATGACGGCAACAGTAGAGTGCCCGAGGTGTGGGCCAAGCTCAGGTGGCGCATGCACAGAAGAACAGCAATGCAGACGAGCAAGGTCGGCTACAGGTCGTGTTGTCAGCAGGCTGTGACCAGGCAGGCAGGCTCGAAAGACACACTACCAGTGCACACTGGCCGTGCAGTCACTGACACAATGCCTGCAACCAGGGTGTCTGCCACAATTCACCCACTCTCCCTTCTTGCCCGACTTCCACTACTGGGACCACCCAAAGGTAGAAGGCCACTTGGGAGCCTTGCAGGCTTGTGATCCAGCTCCTGTTGCCAAACTGTGGCGACTGCGGTGTCAAAGCCACCGCTTACTGGAGGCAACTCGTGACAAGTGCTCGGCTCGCACCCAATTCGTCCTTCAACAGGACCTCACTTCCATTATAATCCACCTCCGCATCGATGAACTCCGTCTGTCGATGAACTGTGAGAAACTCGTTCACCTTTCGTTTTGTGACAGCTACAGCATCAATCATGTGAGAAGGCCTCAGATGCACAGGGACATTGTTATTAAGCCATAGGACTCTTGTTTCGCTTGCTCTTTGGCTGTCACCAAGTTGTATTCGAGTATTGTCCATTTTGTGCCATTTTCCCAGTGTGCCATTGCTCTATGTAAAGCAAACCATGCATCTTATCCTCAACCTGTCCTAATCCTTCCTTTTCACTTGTCCACATCCAAACAGAATGTGATGAATGTCCTAATCAGTTAACAGTACTGCTGGAATGGTGAAAAGGAAAGAGAGGAGCTGTTTATGCGCAAAGGACGAAAGGACACACACTTGCAATAGAGGGGTAGAGGAGAGAAAAATGCAAAAACTCCGGAGAAGAGGTCAAAGCTATGATAGGTGGCTGTACTAGACCTGCAGTAGGTGTTACACTTTTAAATGTCGGAGTGCTATTTTAACATTAAAACAGGTACCTTTTCTTCATCCCATAAGGTTCTAGTGTCAGGCCCGACAGGCTCTTGCGCTTAGTAGTGATTCTGTCAAAGGGAGGATCCGGTGCACGTTAACACGTTGTATTTATATGCGTTTTTTTAAGGGGTGGGGGTGCTTTCCAAAGCGATCAACCACGCACTGTCTCGCTTTGCATAAGATTCCCCGTGACTTGTTTCTATTGTCATGCACGAGCTTGAAGCCCAGTGTACGTGAACCAAGGAATGGTTGCCAAGTGAAGCAGAAACAGTGACGACACTTCGCTTCCTTCACCAAATGTACCGCCTGCCAAAGCGTAAGATATCTGCAAGTTAGCTTTCACAAACGATAAAGCTTGTTTTTTTTTTTTAGATCGCATAAGTTGTCCAAGTCGATCTTCAGCCACGAAAAATTTCGTTCACAGACGCGCACTTCTACTAGCGGTCTTGAATTTCTAGCAGCGTCTGTGAATAATCCAAGTAGGCAGGCAGTACACGAAGGCGGGTGTTACCAGCGACAAAGGGCCGCACACGAGCGAACGTCGCCACGATTGTGCAGGCGTCTGCCAGCAGGCTTCTGTTTCAACCTAAGACGTCAATCAAAAATGGCATTCTGTCATCCCGCGCTTTATATGCTTTCTCACCTTCACGAAGCTTATAGATATTACAGTACCCTCGATGTCGAGCACAACCGCCTCGATGCCGAGCATATTTGCGCACTGCCGCCAGCTTCGCTTTGATTTCACAATCACTGAAAAACAGCTGAAAATGTTCCACCACAGAACACCTATACAAATAAGGGATACTGTAGCTTCCACATTGCAACTACAGTGGATAACACGATAGTGCCTAGAATATACTGGCTAGTGTGCCGTGCACCCGCTCTTTTCAATGGAGGAGCGTGGCGCCGCCTGCAATGAATGCCCACGGTGGCCGACAGAGGTCGCTGCCACACGGGTGGGTGCAGACTGCGCGTGTCGTCTGCTTCGCATATCAGTTTCGCAGCTGTTGCGTCGCTTTCTATGTTGGCGTTTTCAGTGTTATTACAGCGTTGCGTGTTTGTTCTTGGTGTTGTCAAAGAGTGAGTGCGTCGCTGCTGTGTTCGTATGCTTGCCATTACGAGTACTATGTGCATGAAGTTACTTTTAAAAAAAACTCAGCAATGGAAACAAAATGCAAAGAGTAGTACTCGAAATATATTGCCACCTCTTTAGGGCTAGATGAACTCAAATAATAATAATAAGCAATTGAAGATCGGGCATAAAAGATAGATGTTTCGGCTCCCACATGAAAGCCTTGCTCACAAAGATTGTGAACGAAGCTCCAGTTGAACCAGCTCTTATTTTTCATTTTTATGGTTGGCACCTAATTTTAAACTACTTACTGTGCCTCTTTTGACCAAACCAGACAGGCTGCCGTCAAACTCTTCACTACTTCAATGCAAATAATTGGAGGTTGGCAAATACATTTTTCTAATAGGAATAGTAGGAAATAATAGTCAAACACTAATGCATACAGTTACAGCAGGCATATTTATCTTGGAATTAAGCACCATGCTTGTATTGTCTAGTAAAAAAGACAGCTATCAAGGAAGATTAGGATTATTTTTAAACAAAAGTAATTGTACCTCATATACCTGTAGCAGATGTAGTGCTTCTCAAGAATCACGTCCAAACTGCACGCACTAAAACATTAAGCTTGGATATTAAAAAAGACAAGTACATGTTTTACTCACAAAGTGACTTTTAGTGTGCTCAATTATGTAAAGTTCGCTATTATATGATTAATGTAATTTGCTAATGTAAAGAAAGAACAAGCCAGGATCTCTTGCTTCTTATATATGCACTGAATCAATAAAGTAATTAAGGAAGAAGAACACCAGAAATAAACGCAAATATTTGCGTGCTTTCTGGCATAAAATAATTCTCATGTAAGCCACGTAACATGCTTTCCAAAGCATCCCCTACCTTAACTTACAGCTGCATCACATGAAGGCACTTTCTAAGAACACACATGCTTCATGATCATTCACTGTGTTAGTGACTCCCACTGAAGTAGACTGAGAACATATCTGGGCATTGCATTCAATAGCTGATGTAAAGTGAAAAGACTGCTGCTTGTAGGTATGAATGAACCAAGTGAATAAGAAATATAGGTTCTCAAACTTCTAGTAGTAAGTGTGGCAGCACTTAAGAAAAACATATTGCAACTAAAAATTGCAACACATGATGAAATAACTGAAATAGCTAGGAGGAGTTTAATAGACAAATAAACAGGAAACTGGAAATTCCCAAAATTTCTTCATACTTTTCTTCACATGCACTCACCTCATAAGTATGGCTTCCCTTAATGCGCGAACCTCTGCCATAATTTCATAATTCCCCATTCTCGCTGCTTTGCTCATGCTGATTGACATCTAGCACAAAGGTTGGCAAAAGTAGTTGAGCATGTGCATGTGTTGTGAGGCAAGCTGCCCACATCTGGTAGCCACATGCCAATTTCTCAGAGTAGATGAAAGGCAAGCCTTGAGGGTAAACCATAGAGAAGACAGATACCTTGGTTCAACGATAACTGAAAACGCAAACATGGAAAAATTGGACAGCCCACAGAATCAGCAGAATTGACATAGTTTGGCAAAACTGAAAAGATGCATTATGATATTTATGTTACACAGGTTCCAGTCAAGTTGAAGATTTTCACTGTCTAATAAACTTATAAGACAATACATGACCAGCAATACTGTATGGAACCTAAACAACTTTAATAAATTCACCTAGAAGTGAGGATGGAAAAGTGACTGAATTGAGGATGCTAAAACGGATGAGGTGGAGGCAGATTGTGAAGACAGGTCTTAAAAAATTAACATTCAACACACACTCAGGTTGGAAAATATTGGACTCAATGTTCAAGAAGAAATTGACTAAGATAATTTATTGGTTTACGTACATGAGAGAGCAGCAACAATACAGCAGAGATAACTGTCATGCAAGAGGAAAGGACGTCAGTCTAAAAATTAACATTTGATCAGTAGAATGGTTAAGCTTGGGCTCAGGCTCATATACAATTCTGTATGGTACGCATGATGTCGGAGCTGCATCGCATAAGGAACTATGGCCTTATATGCCTCAATTATGAAATGATGTGGGCCAAGAGTGGAACAAGGATAGCACCAAGAGGGTGCCTCCTCCAATAGGAGAACGGGAGGGAAATGAGGTGACATAGATTTTCTACGCAACAGATACAGAGTCATACGAGTCATAGTAATATGAATCATAGTCATACAAACCATGACACAAGGAACTGCACAATAATGTATATAATTTCAAATATCTATACAGTTAAACCTCAGTATAACGAAATTCTGGATATAACAAAGTAATTAACTTTTCATAACCTCTTCTCCATACAACACAATGCATTTAGAGCTTCAATATAACGAAGTGTTTGTGTGCAATTTCAACATAACGAAATTTCGCTTCTGCCGCAGAGGAGTACCAAGACAATCAATGGCAACTTCCCCGGACGCAGATAGTCAAATGATTGAATAGCAAGCGGCTGCTTGCGAACGCACCTCTCAAACTGCGTGCAGCGCGACAAGAACAACAGCTTGGAGCCGCATCATGTTCCGTATAAATTAAGTCCAATAGCGATAGCGTCACTTAATTCGTACCACTGATGTGAAGATATATCAACGCGGCATGAAACCATATTATTCATCGCTGACTCCTATATTCGTCAAAATACAATGTTTTCTCATTCAAAGTTGTTTTTTTTATTGCCCAATAATTTCGAAAATTGCATGGCCCTTTCCGTGCCACAAAAATCGATCGGCGACTGTTCTCATTTGCATAACAGATCGAATTTCAATACAACGAAATTTCTATGTAACGAAGCGACTTGCCGATTTTACCTACTTTGTTATATGAAGGTTCAAGTGTATAACGAAATTTCCTGTTCTCTACACGGGGGTGGCAATGTGGGCTTGTTCGTTGATCATCATGGAACGGTATGTAGTGTAGCAGAGCAAAAACAAGAACACAAGAAGAAATGAAACACAGACACAAGCGCCTAATTATATCAGTGTTTTGTTTCTTCTTGTGTCCTTGTTTTCGTTGCATTACACTACATGCCATTCAATACGTTCACTGTCACATTCATGAGCACTGAAAACCTAGAATCAACTAATATCTTGCCTGATTTGCCATAATTAAAAAGAAAAATGTGGTTATAGTAGGTCTAATTGAGTTCTGGTGATTTGAGTATCACTGACATATAGCTTTTAAGAATGTTTAATCGTTTCTTCCGTTAAGGCAGAGTACATGCTCAAGGGCTACAATAAGTGTGAACGTAAGCAAAAACGACATTTTTGGCTCTTGCACCAATTTTATGGCATGTTGCGTGATCTAATCAAGTGGTTTCAATGTGACGAAGTTATCGATTTAACAAAATAAAACCTCACATCCCAATAAAATTTATTAGCTAGACTTACTGTACTTTATAACCACAGTACTGTATAGCTATAAGCAGCTACAGCCGCCATGAGTGGCGAGCAGAATTGAAATGAAATTGCTTTAGTCGAAACACGCCGAGCGCTGCTGCTAAAGTACTCGCCACATGCAATGGGCAAGAAAAAATCTACGGGAACCGCGGTACCACACGCAGTTATTCAAAGTAGCACATAAAAGTGCCGCGGACTCAAATTGGTTATAAATGCATTCGGAACCAGTCTTTCGATTACTGAATTAATATATCAGCCACACACACGCATAGCACGGCCACGTGGCAAACGAGGCCGTGCGGACGCTTCAGTAAGCGCGGATCGGCTGGTTGCAATATTGAGGCACTCTATGGGGGCATGTTTAAAGCACAGCGTTTTTTGCCTATCGCGTGATCGCTGCGGGTGCTCCATGGCTGAGTGTATTGCATAGTACATCATTGGCCCCAGTACCAAAATTACACAGGTAGGGGGTTCCGTGCAGACGAAGAGTGAACGCGAGCTCAACATAACCACGTGTTTATTATTCTGTAGCGATTATTTATGCGAAAGCGTCAAATGGCCTATTGAGCAAGAAAGCCCGCGACTGTCATCTCAGCGAAACAGCACCTCGAATCCCATTGGCTGCGACCACGTCACGAGCGCGCCTCGACGGAACAGAGCGGGTAAAAGGGTACACCTGCTTTCGCTATAGTGCACCAGGTGTTGCGTGAGGGGAGAGGATGTCACCGCGACGCCACGTCATCCTTGCTCTCGTAAGCCGCCGCCCGGTCCGTATCTCCCCCCTCCACTGGGCTTAGCTGCTGCGCGTGCCTGCCGGCCTTGGTGGCCACTGCTGCTTCCTGGTCTCTGGTCGTGCAGCACGTCGGTGGCATGCGGTGTTGGCACCGTAGGCTGCTGCTGCTTGCTAGCTTGGGTCCAATGTAGCTCTAGGGTACATCACTCGCAGCGCAAAACTCGAAGGACTGCTCAGCGGCGTTCAATTGGGCATTAATGCTTTCGCAATCACAACTCAGATAAGACATGCTTAGCTGTCCTCATATGTTCTTCTTTAGTTGCCAAGTGGACGCATCATTGTTCACCATTCACAGTCTTTAATCTGTTGTCATCATTGCATTGTCATTTCAAATTAGTTGTAATATCACGCCGTCGGATGCTGCCGCCTGGACGCTGTGTGGTAGTTACGCAGTAAAAGAAGTGAGGCATGCAGACAGGACACAAGAGTAGAGAAGTGGACAACACGTGTTATTATTATTATTATTATTATTTCAAAATACTGCAGGCAGCAATGCTGCCCTAGCAGGAGAGGGTTACATCAAGTGCAGTGACAAAGATTTCACAAAGTAATCTACATTTGCACAATCAACAACAGACGCTGGCAGACAATTCCACTCTTCAATTGTGAGCGGAAAAAAAGACTTCTGGAACATTTTCGTCCTCGCAAAGTACGGGCGGATAACATTCGAGTGATTAATTCTAGAAAACCTGTGTTGTGAGCGGGAAAGATAAGTTTCGCGCGGGAGACCGATTTTGTTCTGATATATCAAATAAAGCATTTTTAGTCTCGCAATCTTTCGGCGTACACAGAGGGGTTCCAGATTCAGTCGCTGCAACATGTCAGTAACAGATGATGTAGACCGATAGTCAGACACAATAAATCGGGCAGCCAGGCGCTGAATTCGTTCTACTTGTGCGATATCTTTAACGTAGTATGGGTCCCATACTGCGGAAGCGTACTCAAGGACTGGTCGAACCAAAGTGCGGTATGCCTCGAGTTTAACGCTTGACGGCGAGTCTTTTAGTTTCCTGCGCAAAAAGCAAAGTTTATTGAACGCTGTTGTACAAACGTTCTTCAAATGTTTGTCCCATTTTAAGTTGCTTGTGATAGTTAGTCCTAAATATTTCGCAGACGTTACTGATTGAATAGCTTTATTAGCAATGTGGTACGTATGAGACAGTGGCTTTTTCCTTGTGGTTATTGTCATGGCAACTGTTTTATCAAAATTTATTTGCATACCGTTTCGTTCGCACCAGTCCGCGAGTGTACAGAGGCTATTGTTCAGTAGTGTTTGGCAAGAGGAGCTCTTGACAACACTATACATCACGCAGTCATCAGCGAACAATTTTATTGTAACAGAGTTATCGATGTTAGAAGCAATGCCGTTTATATAAATTAAAAACAACAGAGGACCAAGCACTGAACCTTGTGGAACTCCAGACAATACCGGCAGATCAGCAGACCTAACACCCGCACACTCCACAAACTGTGAGCGATTACTCAGATAAGCCTGCAACCATAATATCAATCTCTCAGGAAGCCCGGCATCCCTTAATCTGTCAATGAGTAAAGTGTGTGGCACACGATCAAAAGCTTTTGACATGTCAAGAAAAACCGCATCTATCTGCCAACAATTATCTAGAGCTGAAGCAAAATCATGTATAACCGAAATTAATTGTGTAGTTGTTGAGACAGTCCTCCGGAAACCATGCTGATACTCAACGAAGAATCTTTTTGATTCAAGGTACTGAGATATATGGTGAGCTATTACATGCTCCAGCAATTTACAGCATGTGCTTATTAGAGAAATTGGTCTTTAGTTACGAGCTTCTAGCCTGTCTCCCGATTTAAATATGGGAACTACTCTTGCCGTGAGCCAATCTGCGGGTAAGGAGCATTGGTTGAGTGATGCGTTAAACAGAACAAAAAGGTAATGGGACACAATCTCTGAGTACCGTACAAGGAAGGCATTCGGTATGCCGTCAGCACCACTTGACTTTTTCACTTTTATATTTAAAAGAAGAGAAAGGATTCCTTCGCGACCAAGAACTAGGTCAGGCATTGAGTCTGCAATGGGCGGTGGGTCAGAGTATTGCGTTCGTAAATATTGAACATTTGGTCTTGTAAACGCTTGATGAAAAGTAGTGTTAAATTCATTTACAACAAGAGTAAGGTTTGTACACATGTTGCCTCGGACGTCTCTCGTGACCACGTCGACTATCTGCCTCTTGATCAGCAGCATGACCTCTTGAGTGGACAGCGAGGGTCTGAAGCCGACCATATTCGGCGGGAGCAGGTGTCGTTCCTCGACATGCCTCGATATTCTGTTGTGGATGACATGCTCCGCCACCTTGCCCACGCAAGACGTGAGCGAAATGGGTCGCAGGCTGTCTATGGCTGGTGTCTTGCCCGCCTTCGGAATTAGGATCACCGCGGCTTCCTTCCAGGCATCCGGTACGATGCCGGCCTCCCAGACATCGTTTATTTCTTTGGTGAGCAGTTCGATCGAGCCTTCGTCTAAATTTCGAAGGAGTCTGTTCGAGATTCCATCCGGCCCGGGCGCCGATCTTCCGTTGAGGCCTTGAAGGGCCGCTCTGACTTCCGAGACGGAGAAGGGGGCGTCGAGCTCCTCGTCCGCCTTGCCGCCATAGGCCGGGTAATCTTCTGGCCCGGTCTGCCCGATGGGGAGGTAGCGACGCGCGACTTCGTCCATCACTTCGTTCATAGATGCGCCTTCGCTATTAAGCTTGTGGACCAGCCTATCGATAGCCAGAGTGTGGTTTCTCATAGACTGGGTGTCGTCCAATAACTGCTTGAGGAGGTTCCACTTGCCTCCCGCACGCATCTGGCCGTCGACGGACGCGCATACTTCGTTCCATTGCTGCTGGCTGAGCTCCTTGCAGTGCGATTCGATCTCGTGGTTGAGGGCCGCAATCCTCCTCCGGAGGTTGCGATTCAGCTTCTGCGTCTTCCATCTGGCCGTGAGGGAATTCTTGGCTTCGAGCAGGTGCGCCAATCGAGCGTCCATGCGATCGAGCTTGAGGTCCGTTTCGACGGTCCTGGTGACCGCAGCTACATCCTTCTTGAGCTGCGCTGCGAGGTCCGCAAACGACTCGTATTTTTCGTGGTCGTCCTTCCTTCTCTTTCGGAAGGCGTCCCAGTCGACTATTTCGAACGCCCTCTGCGGGGCCGCGCTGACCGGTAGGGAGATTTCCACGATGTAGTGGTCACTTCCCAGGTTCTCTTGCAAGTTGTGCCACTCCGCTCCCGGCGCGTTCTTGACGAAGGCCAGATCCGGGGTGGTGTCCCTCGAGACCGAGTTTCCCATGCGTGTGGGGTAATGGGGGTCGGTTATCAGTTCTAGGGAGCTGTCAGTCGCTGCCTGCAGGAGTCTGCAGCCTCACGTAGCCCCAGGCTTCGTGCGGCGCGTTGAAATCTCCAGCCATAACGAGCGGCGTCTCCCGCGCCTTGGACGATGCCTTGGTTGTTAGGCTGTAGAAGGTCTGCCGGTTGTCCCTAGGCGAGCAGTACACATTGATAACGAAGACGCTGTTCTTGAGCCAACTGTTTGGTATGATCTCGACGAGCAACGCTTCCAGCTTGGTGTTGCCAAGACGGAGATCGTGCTCCTGGAAGGCGCACTTATTTGCATTAAGTATCGCGATGCCGAGCCCGTTCTCCGCCAACGAGGAGACAGCTCGGTACCCCTTGAGAGAAATCGTTTCCATTCCCGTTTCCTGTAGCAAAATGACGTGGGGCCTCTCTTGCGGCTCCCGGGCCTTGATGAACTGCACCAATTGAGGCCTGCGCCTCCGAAAGCTGGCGCAGTTCCACTGCCACACGATGAGCTTGCTATCCGGTCTGGCCATGGTTGGGCATGTTGGACCGGAGCTGGGCTGAGATGCCATCTTGCTCGTCAGACCACGACTGCTGGTTGTCTTGTAGCATTTCACTGGACACCGCCTCCGGCCTGGCGGCGTCGCCGTAGTGTACGTCACATCGCTTGGCAAGCTCGTTCTCAAGCAGTTGCACTCTGAGTAGAAGAGCCTGGTTACTCTGTACCAGCTCGGCAAAGGATTTTTGCATGCGGTCCAAGGACCTCTGCATGGCAGCCTCCGCCGTGTTCACGTCCTCAACAGTACCCTGGGAGGAGGTGGCTCTGCGCTTGACCGCTCTTGCTGTGGCCCCTTCTTCCGTAGACGTTTGCCTTGGCGCGGCCGCTTGAACGGCGCTGGCGTTTCGGAAGGCCTCAAAGTCGGCCTTCATTCTCCGGATTTCCTCCTTGAGGCTGGCGTTTTCATTCATCAACTGCGCGATCCTGGGATCATGCGCCCGCTCGCTCTCCTGTGCGGCGGCGTGTTGCGTCCGGCCCGTCTGCTTCGTCTGTTTCACTTTGTCGGCCCAGGTGGGACCTCCTGCGATGCGCACGTTGGACTTGGAGCGGCCCCTAGATTGAGAGCGCCCTCGTTGCACGGAGCGCTCATGTGAGCGGGAGCGCGTTCTAGAGCGAGAAAGACTGCGCGAGCGGGAGCGTCCCCTCGAAGAGCTCCTCTTCCGTAGCGCTGACGTCAGTGCCTGGCTCATCTCGCTTGCCGCGTTGCCGCCCTTCTTGGCGTCGCCAGTTTTCTTCCGCCGGCGCCTTCGGCGTCTCTGCCTGACGACATACGGCGTTTGGAAGCGTTGCTCGCACTTACGATCAGCTGTTGGGTGAGGGCCTCCGCATATGCCGCATTTCACCTCACACTGGTGGCCTTCAGTGGGGGACACGGCTCCGCATCCCCTACACTTCTTCACACTCGGGGTCGGACATACATCGGCCCTGTGGCCCAGTTCCCCACAACCGTAGCACACATCAACTTGCCTTCTGTATAGAGAGCAGGGAAGCATGCCTGCTCCACACATGACAAAATTCGACACCCTCAGTCCGTCGAACAGGACGATAACCGTAGTGGTGGTCTTGATGGGACGCACCTCCAACGCGGTGGGGTTCCGCCGGTGTACGATCATTGCGCGGAGCTGAGCGTCGTTGAACTCGACGTCGACGCCCCTCACAACACCCTTGCATGTATTGTCCGAGGCGGCCATGTACGCGGCCACTTCAAAGACCCCTTCGCGCAGGTGTATCTGTTGAACCATCGCGTAAGCACGCGCGTTCCTTTCTTCTGGTGTTGAGACGACGTAGATGTTTTGCACGTTATTTGGGCAGACGATGTCTTCGCCAACCTCGTCGAGTGAAAGCGCCGCCGCCATAGCCAGCGCCTGTGCCACTCTAATAGTGCTGATCTTTTTCACGTCGAGGCCACCCCTTGGCCTAACGATGACTCGAATATGGTCCCGTGGCAGTCTCGGGAGCCTTGAGGCTGCGGCTAGCTTCTTCAGCGCGTTCCGCTGGGCTGCCGTGCGGCGGCCGCTCCTGCGGCCTCCCTGCTTTACCGGGCTCGGCGTCGACTTGGAAGTTTCTTGCCTTGCCTTCTTAGTCTTGCCCGTTGCCGTGGTCCAGCCGGGGCACCTTGCTTCTTCGGGGGTGATTTCCACCCCCTCCACCATCTCGACTTCGGGCATGATACCCCACCACTCCGGAGTTAGGCCAAGGCCTAGCCCGTACTCCTCACCGGCGTTGACCAGTTAGGGTTAGCTCCGCCCGGCGTGGCGAAAAGTTCAAGGTCGTATAAAGGTTCCACAAAAGCACCTACCGATATAAATCCGGTATCGGCTTGATCCCCGCAACAAACTGCGTCGAATGATGTACAGTGTTCAAGCGTTTTCGCGGACTGTACCACCGAAAACATTTGAAGAAACGGGAGCCGATGTTTGCGCGTCCGCACTTCTCGGCGCCCCCTGGGGATCTCCTTCATGACCAAACATAATTTTATGTTAACAACTCCAATTCACAAATTTCTCTTTTGTCACTTCTGGCATGCCACAATGCTGAATGTTTAGGCTCTTGATTTTTCTCATTTTAGATTTTACAAAACTAAACTTTCTGTTGATTACTGTGTGTCTTGTCGTGAAACAACCAAACCCTGACAGGTCCATTTCTGTTCAAAGAGACTAAACAAATCGCCCACTGAGCAAAAAAGCCAGCGTCTTTCGCCTCAGCGAAATGGAACCTCAAATCCCATTGGTTGTGACCACGTTGCGAGCGTGCCTCTACGGAGCAGAGCGGGTGAAAGGGTACATCTGCCGTCGCTGTAGCGCGCCAGGTGTTGCGTGAGGGGAGAGGGCGCCGCCGCAATGCAACGTCATCCTTGCTTTACCAAGCCGGCGCCCAGTCCATATCTGCCCCCCCCCTCACTGGGATTAGCTGCTGCACGTGCCCAGTGGGGCAATGTCTCCACTAATGTCTCTTCGGAGTGCCATCACTATTTAAAAACCTAACATCAGTACCCTAACAAAAAAAACTGATAGAAATTTCTACAATTAAGTCTCTTAGGAATATGTATACGTTGTACGGGTCCTTCTAAGAGTGATATATATTCCTAACTAACCCATAACACTCTTTACCAGACTGGTAGGCAGCAGACAGATCTCACTGTGCCGCCTACGAGACCAAATAGCATGATGTATCAGTCTTTTAAACCCAGACAGAAATCATCATACGACATACAGAAATCTAATTGAGGCACTGATCAAGCATGTTAGAAATAGCACACACGCTGGTGCCCACACTCCTGCAGAGACGTTTTTAAAATGAACTGAATATACAACCCTGAATGCATTGCCTGCCACGTGAACAGATTAACAAACACAGTTGGGATATTAGAGTATCAAATTAAAATGAAGTGTGTAAACTGTGCAATCATCAAAACTTTTTACAGCTTGTATGCAGATATATTATCCTTAACATGTTTCAACATAAATTAAACCACACGTTTTCAAAGCACTGCAGCGTTACTTAGTCTGTGAAACTATAGTGAGGAAGTTGCCTGAGAAAAGTATCAGGCCATTTTTGTAGCAGGTGTGCTCTAGTTCTTTTAATACAAAATTACATTTACAAATTTTGCGAGACGGATGTGCAGCACTTAATGCATATCCAAAACATGATTACTGTCGTCATCATCATCATCATTATATTTACGTCCACTGCAGGACGAAGGCCTCTCCCTGCGATCTCTATTTAGCCCTGTCCTGCGCCAACCGATTCCAACTAGCACCCGCAAATTTCCTAATTTTGGCGCACCACCTAGTCTTCTGCCATCCTCTACTGCACTTCCCTTCTCTTGGTACCCATTCTGTCACCCTAATGGTCCAACGGTTATCTAATCTGTGCCATACATGACCTGCCCAGCGCCATTTTTTTCTCTTAATGTCTATTATAATATCATCTATACCCGTTTGCTCTCTTATCCAAACTGCTCTCTTTCTGTCTCATAAAGTTACTCTGTGCGCGGTCTTTAACTTATGATGGCTTAACCATGGCTGAAGACATACTGTTCATCATTGCCATGTCTTGAGCACGGGAATTAGTCTCTTTCATAAAGGTTTGGTATTGTCGCTACAAAAATATTGTGGTATATTTCCATAAACACACAAAGGTTCATAACTTCACTGGGTGTTACATAAACTAGTGGCTCCTCTCTTCTGACGCAGACTGAAAGGTGCTTTGCATGGAGAAGTTCAACAGGAAATATTTTCTGGCATTGCAGAATTATACAAGAATTCGCTCCAGTAAGAATTCTACAAATGAGAAAAAAGGCACCTGAGAAGCTGACAAATGCACTGTTTATAGTCTTTATAGTTCAAGTGTACTCGAGAGAGTGGAATGTTCGTTGGTTGATGACCATTCCGTAATATTCAGTGACACTTGCTAAGTCACAGTCACGGTTGTGGACTACAGCCTGTTTTTCACTTTCATCCAAGTTCAGGCACAGATTTCCAGTGCCTAACAAAACTGTCTGCTGACCAGGTTTCCTCTCCTGTACACCAAAAAAACTCACTGCTTCTGGTGAAAGATTTAAACTAGCTTTAGCTGCCTTAACTTTCGAGCAAGTACATAACGTTCCAATATTTGTAAAGGAACATCATTAGCACCGCTGACCAATTTCACAAGAAGTCCATTTCCGCCTTCAAATACAAATGAAGAATGCGACCAAGGAGGTCCTAGTTTAGCCGCACTTTTAGGAAGATGCAGAATTTGGTGTACATTGTATGTCATTGCACCCAATCCATACAAAGACTGTGTTCTCACAACAAACTGCGAGAGAAGAACGAATGATCTCATTATGGTCATCTGAAGTGACGGTGTCCAGTAGAAGTATCTAACACCCTCCACAAGCAAACTGGAATGTCTGACATACTTATCCGGCAAAAAGCCATGAAGGCATCGTAATGAATAATGAAGAACCCACCACTTCCATTCACTAGCTTTCCAGATTGTGAGGTCTGATAATCCTCGTGGTGTACGTGTGAACGAATTTGGTGGCTTGATTGCCAATAACCTCCTGTTTAAAGAGGCTAAACTTTGTTGTGAACCAATGTAAACATCTTTTCTCTTTTAAATGGGATCACATTTTTATTCTTTTTAAACTGTTTATTGTTCTATGGTGTATATTTGTTCCAGCAATCTTTCCTTTCCGAATCCTGGGCTTCATATTTGATTTATATATATTGTCTTTTGCGATAATATAAATGCATTATTTCTGGCTAATTTTTTGGGCAAATGAGGAAGCTTGCTTCTCCTGGAAGCACATTACACCTATACAACACACATAGATACTGATAGACTATAGATCTGGCAAACTAATATGAATACACTATTACACTAATAAAAAGAATATACTAGTAGACATGTACAAGCAGAATAGCACAGATACGTCCAGAATAGAACTAAAAAGAATTTTATCAGTGTATCAGTTGTATGTTTCATAATGCAATAGAAAAAAACTGATAGAATTTTTATTAGGTTGCCCTATTAGATTTTTTGCTAGGGATCTTTCAGTGCAAATGCGTATCAAACTTTTGACTAATGCTAATAACTGAACACATGGCTTCTTGTGCTGCAAGTTTTCTTGGACTCCTGCTTCCCTTAAACTTATACTGTATAATATGCTTGCAAGATCAAAACTGGAGTAGGCTTCATCAATCCGGGATACGCCTACAAAAAACACAACTCTCATATTTAGTTAAAGCCATGCAAAACCAACCTGTAAATTTTATTGTAGCTGTTTATTCCCATACCGCAAGCATATGAACAATTAAAGCTTGCCTTGATTGGCCAGGCTTGTCAACAAAAAAACTTACCCATTTATTTCACAAATTCTCAATTGAAACACATGTTATTACCTCCTTGTATCTCATTGAGAATGAACCACAACCTCAAGGTACAGGTGCCAACTTGCCAAACCAATGCTTACTATTCCTGTCAAAGGCGGCCTCGGAACGCACACACACACGCGCGCACACACACATATATATCAATGAGCTACAAGGAGGTAATAAAAACATGTTTCAATTGAGAAAATGTGAAATAAACGGGTAAGTTTTCTTTTTGCCTAGCCAATCAAGGCAACTTGGTGGCGCAACCCACCACCCCGTTCCAAAGGCGACGCTCATAACATCCATCCATTTCGGCCCAGCGGTCGTATTAGGCACCACTGGCCTCTTTGAAGCCCTTGGGTTCAGCGGGAGCAGCGGTAAAGCAAACATATCCGCAATAGACATTAGTAAGAGGCGATGGAAGGATTGGTGGAAGAAAAGTAGGGAAACGACGAAAGACGGAGACGTACAAAAGCACAGTTCGCAATAGGGGATACGAAAATTTAGGCGTGGTAGTTCATGGGTTTTTTCTTCTTCTTTTTTCATTGTTTAAAATAGGTAGGATATTAGGCAGTATATTAGCAAGAGCTTGATGGCGCAACCCACTGCCCCGTTCCAAAGGGGACGCTCATAAGATCTATCCATCCATTTCTTTCGTCAGGCTTCGACTTGTCCGAAAGGAGAAACGATCTCGAAAACACCACAAGGTTATCCATAATATTCTGTCGTCGAAGTGGCCTGAGACTAAGCGAAAGCCGTTTACACAATCATTTGCTGTGAACGAAGTGCATATTACAAAAGCAACGCCAAATTCAATTCGAAGCGGGCAGCCGGGACCGCCGCCATGTTGGTGGCGAATTCCTTCCCATAATCCCTAATGCGACGATCCTGTGTTTACATGCTCCGCGAGAGTCGACTCGCGCCCGTAAATCTACCCTCGCCTGGCGCATTAATGCGATGCGCCTTCCTAGCACATTACTGCTGTTTACATGAATGTGATGCGCTAAAAATGTCATGCGACACTGTTGCATTCATGTAAACGCGCCTTATAATGGCCGCCCATGCGAAGGCGCCGGCACTAACGATCGTCCGAGTCCTTTGGACGCACGGCGCGCGCGACAGTGTTCCTGAAAGACAGTGTTGTAATAGTAGGCCGACACGACCGACCGACGACCGTGGGTTGTGGCAGTGCGACGTGGATCCGAAGCGACTTCGAACGACGCCGCTAATCGAACCTGCCCACTGGGCTCCGCCGGGCTCAGTGCGATCGTCTGCTAAAACAGCCAACCGAATCACGATTGCCCCAACGTCTGATCTTGTTGTATGTGTATTTTGTTGTGCTCAAAACGAATGGAAACATGTTTACGAGCTCCGAAGTCTGGATAATCAGCACTCGCCTATCGTCGATGTTGTTTACGTTACGCGTAGGCCTAGCGCGTTCATCGAGTTCGTAACTGGCGAGTGAACGAACCCAGCTGAGAAACTCTGTCGAAGGAAATGAATTTTCAGGTCCGTTTGGCGCTGCAGTGATTTAAAATATGGCACTCCTGACTTCGTGTGATGTGTGATGTGGTGAATGAACCGTGTGGAACTTAGGGTGGTCAACCGCGGCGTGTTTCGTGTGGTGTCGGGTGACTCAGGTTTAACGGGCAAGCTCTGCGCTGTTTCCAGTGGCAAAGATAACTTCCGAAAGCGATAGGCACTGGTAGCCGAACTATGGGAAGTACTTACATAATCAGCCGTGTCGCCCGTTTCAGCTGACGCTGCGCTCTTTTATTCGGCATGTGAATCCAGTTCAGTACAAGTTCACTGTACTCCTTCACTCACTTCTTTTAGGTGCATCCGTCTTTTGGTCTAGTTTGGGATAAATCGCTCGTGTAGCAATCAAGAACACTGACGCACTGAAGCATACGTGACAACGCAGTCATGTTCGAGTCAGTGTGTCCTTATACTTGAGCACTGCAAAAAGAAATTATCTGTTTGCAACGTGTGCCCCGTGTGCAGTGCATAGCAGGACTTGCCTCATGCAAGACCTTGCATGTAGCAGCGCATGCCATGATTGCTTCGATGGCTGCTTCAGAAGCAGCAAGCACTGAGTCAATGAAACTGTAATTGACTTCTTGTCTCACTTTTTGTTTATGGAAAGTGTAGATGGTGTGAGTGCATTGTGGGGAAGGTGAAAAGGTGTCATCAGTGTTTTCTGCAGTCGGTATGCTTAAACTGCTGGAATCCCTTCAGCTTCTACTAAAATGTTTCCTGCTGCGACACTATAAATCATAATCAGGACAAAGATCTACTTAAAACCAAGTTGCTAATGCATCTGCGCAGAATGTGTTTCATTAGTAAGTTAACACTTCCACAACAACAATATGCCGATGCACAGCATATGTGCTTGCAATGAATACATTCTGTAAAGGTGAACGACTGGGTCTACAATAACAAACTTTGTAGTAGCACTGCAAAAAGTGCTGCCATCCGCATCAGCCACAACAAAACTGCTGCACGTCCAACCTACTTCCTTGGAGGCACCTCTATAAAGACGGTTCGGGCCCTTCCCATTCTGGGTGTAACATTTAGCTCTTCTCTCAACTTTTCCGCGTATGTCACCAGCACTGTATCTAAGCATCAGCCCATTCTTGTGTTTGTGTCCCGTGTCTCCCTTCCCTGATGACGTGAGGTTTTCCGAGCACTCTATGCTTCTATCATTCTGTCACGACTTGAGTACTGCTCATCAATATAGTTCCCGTACCAAACTCGCGACGCTAACAAAGCTAAGCTTGTTCAGCGCCGGACAACACGCACCCTCTACTCCCGTCTTTTCGGTTGTCGCAAGCTCATGCCAGCCTACGAGGATTGCCTCAAACCCCTCAAGTTGCACACCCTGCAATACCAGCGCAACATTGCACTAGTCTATATGGCAGGGGGCTTGACAGCTCTCTAAACAGCACTAATCTTTCTTCAGTTCGTCTCAACATGGTCAGCACAGCCTGAGCCCTCATGGCGCCTCTATGGCTCGACACCATAACTCCATGATTATATCTGGCATACAGAGCTTTCTCTCCACCCCCATAGGCCATTCGGATTCTCCTTCCTTGGAACCAGATTGAATCGGCACTCCGGTGTGTTGTGCACCCGTCGAATGTGTGCGTGTGTGCCGTACTGTGTTATTGAGCAAGTGTGTGTGTGTGCACGTGGAGGGGAAGGAGGTGTCTTCTGCATCCTGCAAATTCCTGCTCTAGATGGCTGGCTATCAGATGCTCTAACATACAGGCATCAGCCTCTTTTTTTATTCTAGAGTGCCAGAGTTATCACTAAGATTATTATTATTATTATTATTATTATTATTATTATTATTATTATTATTATTATTGTTGTTGTTGTTGTTGTTGTTGTTGTTGTTGTTGTTGTTGTTGTTGTCGTCGTCGTCGTCATCATCATCATCATCATCATCATCAGTACGACCACATTGATTGTGTTGAAGCCAGCGTGACACATGATTCAAAATATTTTTGGAGCTTTGTGCGCTCTCACTCTTCTAAAAAGAGTGCCAAAGATGTACGTCGTCTTCATGAAAATAGTGGTGTTGTCTCGAACACTGCTGATGCTTTTGTAGAACATTTGTTTGCTATATTGTGTGAAATATGCTTCAAGTAACCTTCCTTCTCAGTCTGACACAGTGTGTACGCTATCAGTCAATGAAGACTGTTTTCAAGTGTATGAAGTGCCTTAAACCATCCCTTTTTTGTGGTGTTGATGGTATTTCTTCCGCAGAGCTTAAGACGTATGGAAGCATACTTGTTCCCTGTTCGCACAAGCATCTGCAATAGTTCCCTAAAGTCTAGTACGTTTCCTAGCACTCGGAAGGTAGCATAGACATTGCCCATGCACAAATCAGGTGCTACATGTGTAGTTACTAACTGCCGACCTATATCTATCCTCTGCAGTGTGTCAAAAGCGTTTGAATCGATACTGGATTCCTTGCTTTCTGATAGTGCTAAGAGCATTTTAATAAATGAACAGCATGACTTTGTGTGCCGACGACTTAAAACTATTTGAGACTGTCAACAGTGTCACCACTGCATCGACTTCCAAAAAGACATTTTTTTCACTCTCAAACTTGTGCAGAAACAATAAGTACGCTTAAATGCTTCCAATACTATGGCATTAAGTAATAAGCAGAAAACGCACCATCTTAAATTTGGTACACCCCACGTGATGCTCCACTCCTTAGGGTCGATGAAATGAAAGATCTTGGTGTGTACTTCGACAAAATGCTAAGCTTCTCTTCACATAGATAATTACACAACATGCCCTTCACGCTCTTGGAATTGCATGCCATATATTGCATGATTTCCACTCACCTGTTGCGTTTCTTTCTGAAATTCCGCTGTGTGCCTCCAACTACTAGAGTATGCCGCTGTAAGAGGTGGTGCAATGAGCAAATCTAATTCTGACCTCACTGAACGCAGCCAGAATAAATTGATATCTACTTAAAGCACCACTTTTACCATTATGGCGACCACAGTTGAGCCTTCTCAAGTATACTTGAACTCGCACATCTAGATTCAAGACTTAATTATAATCACACTTTTTGTTCCTGTATAAGGTGGTCCATGACATTATACATTCCCTAGAGCTTCTTGATCATATGCATTTGTTCGTGCCGCAACAGTATACCAGGTAGCATTCCACATTCGTTGCCTGGCCTTGTTGCAAGATTGTGCTATATAAGACTCGACTCCAAAACATACTTCAGAGTTCATTTCCTGTGTTTTGTGTATCTGTAGATAATCACGTAGGATTAACTCCCTTGTACTTTTCGTTTCGTTTTTTTCCCTATTTGTTTTTCTATGTTGCATTTTTTCGTCTACCACATTCATGTTTTCTGTACATTTTGTCTCACACAGCGCTCGTAAAGTGCACCAGTACAAAGGCTCTCTAGCTGTTCCTGGGCATTACAATAAACATTAGAATTATTGATTATTATAATAGTATAAAATCGTGCTTTTTAAGTATGTACTAGTATACTATTTGAGTTCAGTAGCTTTTGTGCAATTAAAGAAAGGGCAATAATAATATGCTATGTGCCGGATCATATGCATTGTGCTATTAATTTCTTCTGAGTTTTAATAATGGCTGGCTACCGTATCCACTGTTGTGCAATAAAATAATATGCCGCAGCAATTATTGCGTGCCTCGCAGAACAAATTGAATATATCTTTCTCTGTCGAAACATCATAGCAGGCTGAAAACAATAAACTGCATTTTTTGTTTTGATGAAGTGTATAAATTGTGAAAATAACCCGTTTATATATTTCTTCTATTATGAAAATTAGCTGCTCCCATGCATTCGATTAAGCACTTCTATAGCACGACTTGGCAAAGGGCAACTAAATACCCCTATTAAAACCCTCCAATTCTCAAGCTTGTATTATCTGACGGTATGTCATATCATTAATGTAAAGAAAGACAAACTTGACATGTGGAAACCACTTACAATAGAACATGGCCCTTACACTCTGAAAATATTTTGTAGCAATGCACTCAATGTGAAGGCCTCCAGATGCGGTGTTGATGCAGCAAAACAACCTATAATAATACAGGTGCTCCATGGGCTAGCACGTTGTTGGGCGAGTCGGTCGTACATACTTAAAGAAGGGAATTGCGCTAAAGAAGGCACGGACGAGTAAGGACATTGCGCCTGTCCATGTCCTTACTCGTCCATGTCTTTTTTAGCGCAATTCTCTTCTTTATCCATGGGCTAGATTTGACAGAATCAAGAATCGGGGGGAGACAAGCTACGAATTACATAAATTTTAGCTATTCTAGTTTGTTTGTTTGTTTTGTGAGTGCTACAGGTGTTTCAACTCTTTTTCTTTTTTTTTTTTGCTGATTTTCTCAGAACCCACTTTTTCACGTTTCTTTCATGCACCAACAAGCATAATTGTATTGACAAGGATGCTTTATCTGCATCCGGTGACCGTATTTCACCGGCTAAAAAATGTTAAACGTCATCGCTCGGTGCAGGATGCGCGACTGTATGGGAAGTTTCGCGAATGTTATCAATGGTTCTGTCTATTGTCGACGAACCTTGTTAATCTGATTGCATACGCGACATGAATTGTGTAGTAGTTTCTGGAACGCGCGCGGGCGCCAGCGAATACGCTGTAACTTTCGGCGACTGATGCATGCCAACCGACCGCGCTTGACCCGCAGATGAGATTTTCGACGATTGCCGACATTGCTCGCGGCTATCGTTGCGATTGAGTCTGCACTATTTTTTACCCTCACTACTACGTGACAATATTTCCAACACAGATTTTTTCAGTGATACCTTGCACGCCTAATGCTTACATAGATGGCTGTGCAATGAGCTACCAAAAAATGAAATGGTACAACAGTTTTTTGATATGATATGGCATCGTCGTGCAGGTGTTTGCAAAGCCTTCTTGCAGACAGACATGCGTGAGCGCTGTCTTCAATATTTTGTGCACTATTGTTGCATCAGAAATGAAAACGAACTGTTGCAGCAGGCGCATATTAATTATTCAAACGTGTTTTTTATATCCAAAAGCGCATCCAGATCACTAACTTATTGTTTCAAGCTTAGTTTACAGCAGGCTGTTTTAGGCCGCACTTTGGCGGATGAAGACAAAATAGTCCAGCAACAGTGCGCCGCAACCGAAGAGCGAGCTTCGGCGCGCGTCAGAGCTTCTGTCCAGTGGTTGCATGCCCTCTTCCTCCCACCAACGCGAAGCGAACTTGTCGGCGCGCGCCGAAGCTTGCCGACGCGTGTCAGTGGTTGGGGCATAAGTTCATCCGCTGGTCCTCGCTCCCTGCTCGGTCATGATGGAAGTGGACGACCCCGCACGTCTTCCGGCGACGGCGGCGTTAGCGACGGCCGCCTCCAGGAAGCGGATTGGTGAGCAGAGCGACAGCGACAGCATGGACACCCATGTATACTCTCTCAGCAGTAAGGACACTTCCGATGACGATTTCCAGCTTGTGCGAAGCCACAGAGGGAAGAGAAGGAACACCAGGACCTCCTCTTCGTCAAGCACGGAAACAGTAAGACACAGGCAGAGGCCGGACGCCAGTACCATCATATTTTTGCCGCTGCTTCCCACGGTCAACATGAAGCTACTTAACAGACAATCTGTGTCGATATCACTGGAAGCCCTGCTACCAAACAAAATATCGGACATTCGTGTGAACACCCGAAAAAGTCTACCGGCGGTTGATGTCCAGCATGCGGCTGCTATGACCACTCTACGCAGCGTAACGGACCTCGATGGCATTCAGGTGTGCTCTTACATCCCTCTGGGATCTGACGTAGTCGCTGGCGTTATCTACGACGTAGACGTCGCCATCCTTAATAACGACTTGCCGATTCTTATCAAGCCAGTCAATGATGAGGTCATTGTTGATGTTAAGCGGCTAGGCAGTTCACGCTGCGTAACGATAGCGTTCAAGGGTAAATATATACCCTCGCATGTTAAGGTGGGACATTTCAGACGTGCAGTGCGGCCTTTCATTGCAAAACCTCTTCAGTGCCGCAAATGCAAGAAAATGGGACACGTGAGCAGCATCTGCGAAAATCATGCAGCATGCCTCCGCTGAGGCGAGCCCCATATGCTGCAGATAAATGTGGCGCGACTGTAATGAAGTGTTCAAACTGCGGAGGATCACATGAAGCTTCATCGAAGAAATTCCCACATATTAAGAAGGACATGGCCATCTTGAAAGAGATCGTGAGAGATCATTCATCTCATCGCGAAGCCTCTGTGAAAACCAGAAAGCGATGTTCACGTCGCCGGCGCTCCTCAAGGAAGGCTGTTGCCTATTCGACGAGCGTGCCACTTCCTACAATACCACCTCCTCCTCTAGTGCCCAGGTCAGACACTGTGGAAAGGACCGCGAAGAGCAAATCCACTGAGAAGACCACTTCTGCCGAATCTTGGCTGGCTCTACCGAAACGACAGCATTCACCAACAGACTCACCGCAAACTTTCGCTGGACAACCCCCGACGTCTACCGTCGGCGATTTGTGCGACCAAGACTGGAAGGTGGCTGATATACCACAACCGCTAATTAATACAATGCGCATTATACTGAACAAGCTGTAAACACAAGCAGCTCGCAGTGCTCTGCAAATACTGGATGCACTAAATCCAGTGCTTGCTAGCACCGTTTAATTATCATGGCCCGACAAATAGTCCCATCCGCACTGAAGTTGAAAATTCGTCGATCTTTCAGTGGAATGCCAAGGGTCTAAGGACCACAGCAGACTTCCGCCAATTAATTTTTGCAAATCGCTTCCCCATACTGCTCATTTGCGAACGAAATACATCAACTCCACTCAGACTGTCCGGTTACGAATGTTTCTTCTCGTCTACGTGCGGTGCGAGCATGAAAGTAATCATCTACATGCGCATGGACTTAAAATATGTCGCTAACGCGGCAGAGCCTCTTGACGACAACCAATATGTCTGGCCTAATGTCCAAAAGAAGGATGTGTCATTTACACTAATTGGAGCCCACATATCCCCAGCGGGTCACTTTGACGGCGAACGACTTAAGAAAATATTACTAATGAACAATGGCCCCTGGGTTATCACAGGTGACTTCAACGCGGATCGCCAGCTATGGTGAAGCACTAAACTTGGCTCCAAAGGCGGGAGTCTTGCCTCCTTTGCTGCCGACCATGATTTGTGCTGCGTGAATGACGGCAGCCCTACATTTCTGCGAGGCACGACCTATATTAGCTGCTTGGACTTAACTTTGGTGTCACGGTGCTTTGCCTCGAGCGTCCAATGGTTTACGGACATAGAAACACATGGAAGCGACAATATTCGAACATACATAAAGATTAGAGGAGTTGAGCAACGCTCCTCTACATTCTTGCGTACAGTTTATCGGTCAAAGTTTAAGAAGGAAATGGATGACACATGTCGGGAACGCCTTTCACACACTATTGATGAAGCAATCGCAGAGGCATTGAAAACATCCATCTGCTCACTTACGCGGTCAGCAAGGCGAACAGACTTGGACATGGAACTGGAGAGGCTGCACGCGGCACGCCGACAGGCGGAGAGGAGGTATCGGCGCACGAAGTCCATCTTGGATCTGAGGGTTTCACGACGTATACAAAAGAAAGTCTAACGTCGCATGTATAAATTGGAAGACAAGCGATGGAAAACTTTCTGTCAGTCGCTTGATCCCCGAAAATCGCTCTCGCACATATAGAGAACGGTTAAGGATATTCGCTCATCTCCGCATCAAAGGAAGCCCTTTGCTGCTCTGGCCCTCTACCAACTCCGCTCGGAACTTCAAGTGGCTGAACAGTTCTGTGCACGGGTTGTTGGTTGCGGGACCATCCTTACTGACGCAGCACTGAATGAAATCCCTGGGGCACGTATACCAGAATTAAACGTGCTATTTTTCACTCGAAGAACTCGATGCTGCGTTCGCGACCTGCAAGCGTTCTTTGTCACCAGGACCTGATCGCATCACGTATGCTGCCTTATGCCTCCTTGGACATGATGCGCGTGATGAGCTGCTCAACTACTACAATGAGTTTTGGCAGAACGGCGCCGTTCCGAAACAATGGTAAATCGAGCCGCTTAATCCCCATTCTGAAACCTGGAAAGTATCCGCTTGAGCACTCATCATATCGTCTGATTGCGCTTTCGAGCTGCGTCGGCAAAGTGATGGAAAGAATGAGTCTTGCTCGCTTGGAATGGTACACTTATTTATTTATTTATTTATTTATTTATTTATTTATTTATTTATTTATTTATTTATTTACAAATACTGCTGTCTCAAATTTGAGACATAGCAGGAGTGGGTAAGTACGTCAAGATAACATACAATCAACATGTCACAGGTACGTCGACAATGACAGAAGCATGTACAATTTTGTGCAACATTATAATCCTTTCACACGTGCGCCTATGTGCCAACGGCTCAAGCGATAGCAGGCCAGCATGCAGAGAAGGGGAGAAATTGTGATCCTATCGATTATAAATAAATCTAATAGCTTTATTCTGCACAGCCTCAAGCTTTGATACATCAGATATGCAGTGAGGTGACCAGACAACAGATGCATATTATAGAGTGGGCCTCACGAGGGATTTGTAAGCTGCTAGTTTGCATTCCTTGTTTGCTGGTTTTAGTGTCTTTTTAAATATCCAAGTCGTTTTAGAGCTCTGGAACAAATGAAGACGTGTTTGTGCCATTTTAAGTTGGAAGAAAAATTACACCAAGATATTTGAACTCGGTGACATAAGTCAAAATCTTCTGATCATTACTGTAGGTGAATTTCAGGGGTTCCTTTTTGTTCGAAAAGGTCATTGATACCGTTTTATCGAAGTTCATTTCCATTTGCCAGGTCTTGCTCCAGTTGCACAAGGCATTGAACGTGTTATTCAGCATTTCCTGGGCATTGACGCTGCCGATGTTAGAGTACAAGACCCAGTCGTCTGCATACAAACGGAGCTTAACAGCAATGCTAGTAACAACGCTCCCGACATCATTAACGTAAATAATGAATAAAACTGGTCCCAATACGGAGCCCTGTGGGACGCCGGAAGAAATACCGACTGAAGATGAGTGCGCCTGATTAAATGATACAAACTGGGACCGCAGATGCAAGTAGTCTCTTATCCAGCCAAGCAAGTGATTGCCGTGTATGCCTTTGAATAAAATGTCAAGCTTCATAAACAACTCAGCCTGACATACCTTGTCAAACGCTGTAGAGTAGTCAACATAAATGGCGTCAATCTGGCCACGATTGTTAAGTGTAGTAGCAACGTCGTGAGTGAATTCAATTAGTTGCGTAACCGTGGAGACACCCCATCTAAAACCATGCTGATGATGTGAAATAATGTTATCGTTGAAGTACTCTATAATATGCTTATGAATTATGTGTTCTAGTAGTTTACAACAAGTAGATAATAACGAGATTGGTCTATAATTGGAAATTGTTTTCCTAATGCCAGATTTGCGTATTGGTACAGCTTGATCAATCTTCCAGACACTGGGAAAGCTTGAGATTCGACAGATTTTTGAAAGTTGATAGTCAGATACCGCGCACAGTATTCTGAATATCTCTTTAAAAAACGTGTTTGGAATGTTATCTGGTCCTGCACTTTTACTAGTATAAATATTTCACATCTATTTCAACAATTCAACATCTATCCGGACGCCATGACAGTCTTTCGTCGAGGTCGCTCGTCCATTGACAACGTCATTGACATCGCAACCTGGATCCAAAATCAAAAAAGCTTCAAGCGTCTATCTGTGGCACACTGTACCATACTGAACTCACTTGAGGCTCTTGAAGTTGGTGACGGGATGTATCTTTGGATTCGGGACTATTTGACTGAGAGGCGCTTTTTCTTACAGACCGAAGAGGGCCGAACTTCAGACCAATACATCTACCGTGGTGTACCACAAGGTGGAGTGTTGAGACCTACATTGTTCAACCTCGTCCTGGTAGGACTAGCGGAGTACCTACCGCAGACAGTTCGTGTCTCAATATACGCCGAAGACATTTGCATCTGGGCCTCTGCGGTGGCTCGCCCTCAGGTAAGAGCCAGACTTCAGCGGGCGGCAAATATGACGGCGTCTTATCTCCGAGAACAAGGCCTCAGTGCGTCTTTGAAATTGCGCATTGGTTGGTTTTACGTGCAAGCAAATGTCATTGTATCCTGTTTCAATCAATGGTGAAGCTCTATCCTATGTTAAGACGCATCGCTTTCTGGGCGTCATAATTGACCGCAACCTCTCGTGGAGCCCTCACTGCGTCTATCTGAAGAAGTTAGTTGCCATTGCTCAGGTTTTCAAATTTCCCTGCGGGAAGAACTGGGGTACACCAGACCATTCTATGATGCAGCTGTACAGGGTATTGTTCCTCTGATTCCTACCTTACAGTCTACCAGTGTCCTCAAATGCATGCAGACGACCTTTCGCGCTTTGGAGAGCATACGAGGTCAAGCCCTACGCACGTGTTTAGGGCTGCCTCGGTTCACCTCAACAGCAGCAACAATTACCACTGAGACTGTATAGTCCCGACACATGTAGCTGTCAACTCTCTCAGAGCGCACATTCGCCATCTGTCAAGGATCCCCGACCATCACTTGGCCTCCCTACCAACCGAGAGACCTCAAGCGGCCTTTCACAAGTGATTAGCGCTCATCAAGAGTGCATACCGACATCTTTTACACCGGCGGCGAAGCCTTCATGTCCCCTGTGGCGCCTACGACAGCCTCAAGTGAATTTTACTATTCCTGGAATTACAAAAAAGTCCAATCATCCATTTCCGGCTCTGAAGCAACTTACGTTCCTATTACTGCACCAGACGTAGCATGACCACATTCATATATTGTCGCAGCCTAGTAGGAGACGGGAAAGCTGGCGTAGAGGACGTGTAAAAGCACTTTTATGAGAGCAGTCAACGCGACGTCGTTGTCGTCTGTTTCTCCACTCGCGCGCTACTTCAGCGTCGTTCTCATCGCCTGGCACATACCCGCGGCGACCATATAGGATGTGGAATTTGCCCCCCTTTGAAAGAAAAAGGCATCGTCCCGATGCACCGACCGCCCACGGCTGTACACAGACGGTGCAAAGTTGAGGTCATGAGGAAATGTATGGCTTCATACGAAGCACGTGCACAACCTCGGGCAGATGCCGCCGGCCTTTGGAGCAGTTATGGCTGTCGGGGACAACTTCATAATTCACATCGCTGATGCGGCGCAGAGCTGTGTACGGGCAGAAGTATCTTCGCAGGAGCTTCTCAGACAGCCCCCGCCGACGAATCGGAGTCCAGACCCACACCTGGTCACCGATGTTGTATGTGACGGGTCTGTGCCGAAGATTGCAGTGTCGGGCATCGTATTCCTGTTGTTCTTGTATTCGCAAACGCGCAAGCTGCCTGGCTTCCTCTGCGCGTTGCGTAAACTCCTCGGCACCAGTCTCGTCGTCACCGCACTCGTGTGGCAGCATTGCTTCCAACATAGTTGTCACTTCGCGTCCGTAAACGAGGTTGAAAGGCGTCACGCGTGTTGTCTCTTAGCGAGCCGTGTTATACGCAAATGTAAGATATGGTAAAATCTCGTCCCAGTTCTTGTGGCCGACGTCGATGTACATACTCATCATGTCTGCCAGAGTCTTATTCATACGTTCTGTCAGCCCATTGGTTTGGGGATGATAAGCCATGGTCTTTCGGTGAGTGGTACCACTGAGTCGCAGCACGGTGTCCAGAAGCGCAGCCGTGAACGCAGATCCTCTGTCTGTTATGACCACTGCGGGTGCACCACGCCTTAGGACGACAGCTTCGACGAAAAATCGCGCTGCTTCGGCTGCGGTTCCACGTTGGATAGCACCTGTTTCGGCGCATCGAGTAAGAAAATCCGTGACGACGATTATCCATCTATTTCCGGCCGTAGACAGTGGTAACGGACCTAAAAGGCCCATGCCAATTTGTTCGAATGGCGCTTGCGGTATCTGAACAGGATGCAGCAGTCCAGCTGGCTTGCCGGGTAGGGCTTTGCGGCGCTGGCAATCCAGGCATGTCTGTGTGTAACGTTTCACGATCGACGCAAGTCTTGGCCAATAGTACTTTAGCCTAATTCTTGCCAATGTGTGGGCGTATCCAAAGTGACCAGCGGTCGGCTTGTTGTGACAGGCATGTAGGACTTCGTCGCGAAGAGATGCGGGAATGACGAGTAGGTAGCTGCTGCCATTAGGTGAAAATTTCTTTTTTTTTAGAGAACATCGTGGCGTAAGGAAAACGAAGGCAGCCCTCTCGCGAATAACCTCGGCACGCTGCTTGTTTTTCCCTCTAAGTAATCGAAAAGAGGAACCAGTTCTGCTTCCTCGCGTTGGTGGCGTGAAACGTCGACAGTATCTAGCACGCCTAGAAAACCCGCGTCATCAGCGTCGTGGACTGCAGTCTCCACAGGAGACCGAGAGAGGCAGTCGGCGTCGGTGTGTCGTTTCCCCGATTTGTACACAACCGTGAAGTCGAACTCTTGGAGCCGAAGACTCCAGCGCGCAAGCCGACCAGCTAGATCTTTTAAATTAGTCAACCAGCAAAGTGCATCATGATCACTGACAACGGTGAAACTCCGACCATACAAATATGGCCGAAATTTCAGGACGGCCCACACCAGTGCGAGACATTTTTTTCCGTAGTGAAATAGTTAGCCTCCATCCTTGATAGCGTCCTGGTGGTGTAAGCAATCACTCTTTCAGTGCCGTCCTGCCGCTGTACAAGCACTGCACCAAAGCCGACATTACTAGCGTTGGTATGAAGAATCGTAGGAGCGTCTTCATCAAAGTGTGCGAGGACGGCAGGCGCCTGCAGCCGTTCCCGTAGGTCGTGAAATGCCCGTTGCTGGTCTTCACCCCACACGAAGGGGACATCTCTGGTGAGATGTGTTAACTTCCATGCGATGCGCGAAAATTCCGCAATACACCGTCGTTAGTAGGCGCAAAGGCCCAGAAAACGTCGCATGGCCTTTTTATCTGATGGCGTTGGGAAATTAGCAACGGTAGGGATTTTACCAGGGTCAGGTCGGACACCTTCACGACTAACAACGTGACCGAGAAATTGGAGTTCTTCAAAGCCAAAATGGCACTTTTCAGGTTTTAAAGTTAGACCAGCCGAGCGTATTGCTTCAAAGACCGTCTTTAGACTCCGTAAGTGTTCCTCGAACGTTACGGAGAAAACAATCACATCGTCGAGGTAGACCACACAAGCTTGCCGTTTGAGGCCTGAGAGTACAGTGTCCATTAGTCGTTGAAACGTTGCCGGCGCAGAACACAAACCGAAGGGGAGCACCTGAAATTCATAAAGTCCGTCGGGCGTCACAAAAGCGGTCTTCTCACGGTCTCTCTCATCAACTTCTATTTGCCAGTAGCCGCTTTTCAAGTCCATCGACGAAAAGTAACGTGCGTTTCGTAACCTGTCCAGTGAATCGTCGATACGCGGTAGCGGATAAACGTCTTTCTTTGTGATCAGGTTGAGTTTTCGGTAGTTTACGCAGAAGCGCAGGCTACCATCCTTCTTTTTCACCAATACGACAGGCGATGCCCAAGGACTCTTAGATGGCCGAATAACGCCGTTCTCAAGCATTGTCTTCACTTCTGTTTGGATTGCCTCGCGCTCTTTCGGTGCTACACGATAAGGATTCTGCCGAAATAGTCTGGCGTCGGCTTCGGTGACAATACGGTGCTTAGTGAGCGGTGTCTGGCTAACTCGTGACGTGGATGAGAAGCAGCTCTTAAACTCATCGATGAGCTCAAGAAGGCTGCTGCGTTCGACGGGCGATAAGGTGGGACTGATATCAACCACAGAGGCAGGCATAGCCCCGGTGAACGTCGCGTGCTCCACTGAGACGCAGTCCTGTAATGAGGTAAATTCGTCGAAGTAAGCAACAGCCGTGCCTTTAACAATGTGTCGACGTTCCCTGGTAAAATTCGTCAGCAGGAGTTCAGCACGTCCATCGTCTACGTTAATTACGGCCCTGGCGATGGAAACGCCTTGACTCAGTACCAGTGCGTCGATGTGTTCAGCGACGCCAGTCCCAGTGTTCAAGTTGCCGCAGATTACAGGCACGAGGGAACAGCTTCGCGGCGGAAGCGGGACGTCGTCGTCGGCGATACGTAAGCGGGGTCGCCGGTGTACCGCGGGGTCGACGCCGCCTGATCTCGTAGAAAATGTGACGACGAGGTCACGGACATTAATCACTGCACCATACTCTCAAGAAATCCATCCCCAATATAAGTTCCTTACAACACTCAAAGAGAATGGCGAGGGTAGCGACAAAGGTTGCACCGTCGATTACTATTCTCTCTGTGCATTTTCCAATCGGCGTCATCAACTGGCCACCGGTAGTTCTGATGTTGGGCCCAGTCCATGGCGTCTTCACTTTTCGCAGCCTGTCGGCCAGGTTTTGACTGATTATCAAAAAATGCGAACCAGTATTGACGAGAGCGGCCACTTGATGGCCGTCAATGCAAACGACAAGATTGGCGCTGACGGCGTCGGTTACAGGAGGTGTGGTTGGAGTCGTCGGAGTTGTAGAGTCGTTGATCGTCGGAGATGGGGGCTCTTGGGTGGCTAGCCGGTTTGCAACCTCACCCCCGGAGGTCGCTGCGTCTAGTTTCCCGGGCGCGGGCTAGGGGACCTGCCCCGAGAGGCGTCAGAAAAATCGCGACGGATCGGTGGGGTGTAACGAGCCGGAGAGGGGGAACGCGATCGAGGCGTCGTTGAACCTTCTGGCCGAAAGTTTGTAGAATTTCCGTCGCAGCTACGTGCAGCATCAGACACAGGGTAATTGCAGCTGGGAAATCTTGGATACCCGCAGTAGTGGCACGCGCGGTAAACATGCCCTGCTTCGCCGCAATGAAAGCATAGCGGCCGGCGGTCAGCGGTGCGCCACAAATCGGTCTTTCGTAGTGGGTAGCCGGCAGGGGATTCACTGTAGAAACGAGGCTCAGCGATCGACTGGCGGCGATACGGCATAGTTGGCGGCGGCTGTGACTGTCGAAAATAGGGCGTCGGGGGTGGCGGTGATGGCTGCGTCGTAGTGGTCGACGGTATCAGCAGCATCGAAGTGGCGGGAGTTGGACGGCACACAGCTTCCGCGTAGGTCAATCATCGCGGCACAGCCCGCCAGTCGGGCGACGAAAAGGCCTCTCAAACTTCCTCCCGAACGATATCAGCGACAGAAGCCACCACTGGTGCCATGGGAGAGATACCGAGCTGCCGTATCTCCTCTCGCACAATCTCTCGGATGACTTCACGCAGAGACGTGCTGCAGCTCTCAGGTAGAATTGAAGCATTCACCGGCGAGCTCGTGCGATCATATTGGTGGTACCGTTGCTCTAGTGCCCATTCTATAGCGGTAGCCTCCTTTGTAAATTCGCTCACTGTCGTCGGTGGGTTCCTCACGAGCCCGGCAAACAGTTCCTCCTTCACTCCGCGCAAGAGATAGCGCAACTTCTTTTCTTCGGCCATCTCAGGGTCTGCTCTGCGGAAAAGGCGGGCCATATCTTCTGCAAACATGGCAACGCTCTCGTTTGGTTTTTGCATACGGGATTCGAGTAGGCGCTGCGCGTTGTCTCCTCTGTCGCTACTAGTGAACTTGTCTAGCAGCTGGGTGCGGAAGGCATCCCACGTGGTCAAATTTCTCTCCCGGTTCACAAACCACGTCCGCGCACTGTCGTGAAGCGCAAAATAGACATTAGACAGCTTTTGCTGGGAGCCCCAGTCATTATAACTGGCGACACGCTCAAATTGGTCAAGCCAATCTTGGACATCTTCAAAAGCGTCGCCTTGGAAACTTTCTGGTATCTTAGGATTCTGCAGCGTCACCTGCGATAGAGTTGCAGTAGCCATGGCGGAAGTAGGTTGACGCGTTCCAGCAGGGTCCTGCAAAGGGTTGAACTCGGGCGTCAGGCCTAGCAGGCGGCGACTGTAGCGGTGAACAGGAGTTTCGACGAACGAAGGTGACTCCGCTTTCTAGGTATGGCTCCACGAAGGGGTGCCTAGCATGAGGCAATCCTACCCCGCACCTCCACCAATGTCGCTGCCTAGTAGGAGACGGGAAAGGCGGCGTAGAGGACGTGTGAAAGCACTTTTATGAGAGCAGTCAACGCGACGTCGTTGTCATGTCTGTTTCTCCACTCGCGCGCTACTTCAGCGTCGCTCACATCGCCTGGCACATACCCGCGGCGACCATACCGATGGTTCGACCTCACCTACCAGCTCAACTGCCGCATTCGTCGTTCCAGCTAGGCAGGTTACGGTTAGATTCAAATTGTCACGCATGACTACATCTACATCGGCAGAACTTGCAGCTCTCCATGCCGATATGACGTACATCACCGAACAGCCAACAGAGAAGTGGGTCGTATTTTGTGATTCTAAGGCAGCTCTTCACAGTATCAAATCTGCATTACATCACAGAACTTACGAGCAGATAACATCTGACATCAGAGAAGTGCACCACCATGCTCTGGAAAGAGAACACAACATTATATTTCAATGGATTCCTGCTCACTGTGGCATCGTCGGCAACAACCTAGCTGACAAGGCTGCCCGGTCTGCCCACGAAGATGCCCACACGCGTCCAACACATTTGGTGAGGTCGGACGCTGCCAGAGAACTTCGCCTACTTGCACGCAAGAAGTCACACGATCTCTGGATTTCAAGTGCCTTCAATTGCCGATTACATGAACTGGACTTCACGCTACGGCTACAACTGCCATGTAGCCTTTCCCTCGGCGAAACAACCTTGCTGTGCTGCTTGTGGCTGGGAGTGGCGTTCACGAACGCATACTCCTATCGTTTACAAATAGCCGAGAGTCCGATGTGCGACTCCTGTGGGTGCGAGGACACCATCGAGCACCTATTGTGTACCTGCTCTCGTTGCGATGTCCAACACCTCTCTCTGCGGGCAAATTTACACCGACTGGACTCGAGACCGTTCACCGAGTCAATGATACTCGGACCGTGGCGACACCCGTCACGGGCTCGAAAAGCGATTCGTGCACTAGTGCGATACTTGACGTGCACCGGCTTAAGAGACCGTTTATAGTGTCCTTGTGTATAGTGTCCCTGTCACAGGCACTCAGTGCTTACTCCCTCCCTTTTCCCTCTTTCTATTCCCCTTTGCCCCTCCCCCAGTGTAGGGTAGCAAACTGGGTGCTTTTCTGGTTGACCTCCCTGCCTTTTCTATCGTTGTTTTCTCTCTCCCTCACAATGACATAGGTTGCACCGGTTAGACAAGTGCGAATGTTAAAGAAAATCATTCGAAATTGTCTAACCACTGACCCTATGTCAATGTGAACTGGCATTTTCTGACACTGATATTTTGTTTTCGATTAAAAATAAACGAACACGTCAAATTACAGAAGCGTCCCATGTAATGAGGTGTGATTAAAATGCATCAGTCAGCCATTGGTTGCTATCACTGACAAATAATTTGTATTTTTGAATACTGTTTCAAGCTCTGTAATCTGTTTATATAAAAATAGATGACACGTTTTACACATGTTCGGTGCAACTAGCTGGTGATTTTACGCTCTGTGTCTTTCCAAAAATAAATAGTTGTAAGTAAGCGCTCGCGTGTTCACCTTCTCTGCGTCCGTGTCTATCGTGCGTGCTACAAATTTCACCATGAAGAAACCGTGTAACTGACTTTATGAGTGAGCAAATTGTTTATGCAGATAATTGGTTAAGAAAACTGTTTGGGAAACTGAATTTATCCAGGCCACAACTTTAGGGGCTATAACAATAGTTCTAGGCTGTTCCCTTTTTTGCGGAAACGACCTTGCACACTTTCCCAATTTTAATAACACGTAGTAAATACAACGCAGCAAAGGATATGCAGTGTAAAATGTGCCCCATCCTTGCCATTTTCTCTGGAAGTAAACAGGGTTGACGGTTACAATTCCAGCATTCATGTGAACTTGCATGTCAACCTTGTTAAAAAGCAGTTCAATATATGTGACGTGCTAACCTGAACATGATGTTAACGCTGACCATCTTGCTTCTGTGCAGGGTTCACTCAGCAAACATTCTGAGAGACATCAGTTCTGAATGTAAAATTTACATTACAATCGATGCTTGCTAGAGATTATGCGACACCTACGATGCCGTAATCAAGTAAGCTATTATTAATTTATAATTTTTATTAATTTCTCTATTACTTTTCTCACAATTCTGTGTAAATATTTTTGTGTGACTAAACTTCTCTTAGTGCAAACTTGCATCTGTTTTCCATGTACATGCACCTTCTAGTTTGCATACTGATTTTTACCAACATGTTCACACATACTGACAAATTTTTACACTATGCTACTAGGTTGTATGTAGTACGAATGTTACTAGGGGGATAGTAAGACGTCAGCAGCAAGTACATAAGCACACGTAAGTAAAATATTGCCACAGTGTTACTACAGAGCCTAAAGACTTGTGTTCGTTGACGGTTACTAGAATGTTTACCATCTATGAACATGCTTCAATTCAAGTACGGTGGTCAATTCTTGTTAGCATATTACTGTGGTGTATAAAGACAAATGTTAATAGGTGATTGGTAGGAAGTTGGCGGAACGTTTACAAACATTTCTCAATTGGAAGAATGTCAATACGGTGTATAAAGAAGGCCCGTTAATAGGGGATTGATAGGAAGTTGGCAGAACGTTTACAAACATTCTTCAATTGGAAGAATGTTAATAGGTGGTTGATAGGAAGTTGGCAGAAAATATATGAACATTCTTCTTTTGAAAAAGTGTTACTAGGATGTATAAAGACGAATATTCATCTGAAATCGGTTGGAAGTTTAAAGACATCCTATGAACACGTTTCTATAGGGAGTTGGTCGCCAATTGTTACTAGGATGTTACTAGAGCGTTGTTAGGATGTACAAAGACAGTTGGTAGGATTTCAATTGACTGTTGGCAGGTTCTAGTAACAATAGTCTAAAGACAGTGTAAAAAATATTGCTAGAAATTTTATACGGGGAATGTGGCAGGGTAAGTCCGGTAATGAACGGCAATTCTTGCCGCGCAGATTCTATTCGGCGGTATCAGGTGTCCTTCAACTGGGCGGCGAAAAGTCCACTTATGAGTGAGTAGCCGGCTCCTGTGTCCACTAAAGCAATGACTGCGTGGCCGTCGAGAAGCACGTCGAGGTCGGTGGTTCTTTGTCGTGCATTGCAATTAGGTCTTGGCGAGGTATCGCGGTTAAGTCGCGTCGACCTGCGGCTGAAGCGTCGCGTCATCAGGTCTTCTTTTGTCGGCGTATTCTTTGCTTCTAGGTTTTCGTGGGCGATATCGGCGATATCACGCAGCATTTCACCTTGCTGAAGGCGTCTTTACGGCGACCCTCGCAGTCCCATCTCCCGGTACGGGTTTCGCCCGTAGACATGGCCCGCTTCTCTGCAGAGGTAGCATAGCGGCCACTGGTAAGGGGCGCCTCAGACGTCTGTCTTGCGTAGTTGCGCTGGGCGACGGGTAGGCGAGCTGGCGGCGGCGACTCCGGTGGACGACGGGATTGCGGCGTTAAGGGGCCCTGGCGGGGTCGCAGAGGGGACCTTGATGGCCATCGCTTCCGGATTGGGCTGAGATAACGGTAAAAACTGTCGCTAGCATTACAGCGAGGATAGAAAATAGAGCACATTTCAGGCACTTAATGCTGGTAGCTGTGACAAATATTGTTCATCTTGAACTAAATGCTCATGTCAAAACCGGTGACACGAACCAGAGAATGAAATAAGGTCGATATAACAAAGTAGCCGCGAACATTCGCTTACCTTATTCTGCCTGCATTAGTAACGTGACCCTAGCTGGCCAGTAAGCAAGAACTCTAGGCAAAATTTCTTTCACGTAGTTTTGCTGACTGCTAGCAGAATATGGTCACGTGGTAGTGACGGTAAGAAAGCAAAATGGTTAATGGCGAAACTAGCGTTTTATTGGGCTAACTTGCGCCCACAAAAGCAAGTTACGCTTAAAGCACAACGATAGCGGCGAACGCAGTCGTCGATCTTGGGAAATATGATCAGTGGGTCAAGCGCGTCGGCTTTTATACATCAGTTGTCGAATGTTCCAGAGTAATCGCGCGGAGCCGCTTGTCTTCCACAAAGTTCTGCTCCATTCGCGTCGCGCATACATGATATCAGATTACACAAGGTTCGGCGATAGACAGTGGATGGAACCATCGATAACACTTCAGAAACTTCCGATACATGCAGGCGCATCCTGCACTGTTCGGTAACATTTGTTAGGCGGTGAAACATGGTCACCCGATAAAGATGAACAAATACTTGCGTCAATATCAATATCACCATACCTGTGACACTTACTTACTTGTTACGTGTTATTAGGCAATGTTATATGTTATTATTTACTTGTCTATTTCATTTTTACATACACATTGATTTTGTGAGGAAATGTAAAATTTGGGCTTTATCAGAAGGAAGTGTCCAGTTGTTACCTATATAACATATTCATCTACCATGCCACTGGTGTCTTCACAAACAGACATGTGCTTAGTCACCAGCCAAAAACAAGCAGTTAGGTTTCTTGAGCATGCAAGCCGCTCGCATCACAAGATATAAAATATTGGTGCAATCTAGAAATTGTTGCTATTCACACCAATTATAAGTATATGCATTATAAGCATCATTATAAGTATATGCAGATCCAACACACTGTGGGAATCGATGCAAGCGAAGTTTTGTCTGCTGTTTGCGTTCATTGACGCTATTTGGCGGAGAGATATTGACGGTGTACGACAGTCGTGACGTGATGTGAAATATTACCTTGCCTGTTTCGCTTGTGTTTGTTGTCCTTGCCCTATTCGACGCTTTATGCCAGCCTTTGTCATCTCGGCACTAAGTGCACACTTCGGCGCCATTCTGGGTTGTAGCTCACAAAACCGCGTGCTCTCTCTCTCTATTCCATCGCTACCATTATCCCCACCTGCTCCATCTATTGTCGTTGCATTGCGGGTGAGACAAGCGTGGCAGCTCCTGCACTGCATTTGTCGGGGGTCACGCCTATAGTGACGTCGTCCAGAGGGCATTGCGCACATGCGACGCGTACTTAGTAACGCGGCGTAAATGTTGCCACGAGCTTCTCGGGTCGCCTTTCCTGCGTGCCACCCTCCTGCCATGTACTAACGCGATAGCGTTAAAGGCCGCTTGTCGCAGAAAACCCGGTCTCGACGCCGCGGACGTCTCTTGGCGAATGCTCATTCTGAACCACAACCCCGCAGGCCCTCCACGTGGTGCATACCTTGTCTTACATTCTTTACAAAGTTTTTCCTCGGAATGTGGAGAATGACAGCTCAAAAACAAATGTAATTTCACAAAACACCAACAGCGCATGCCTTTTTATTTTTTTGTGACATGGACACGTCTCAACCACGTCCCGACGCGGCCGGCATTAGGGGCGTGCGTCAAAACTGCGCACCGACGTGGCCGGTGTTAGCGGTGTGCAAGACCACAGCAGCGGGAAAGTCCCAGAAAGACACAAAGGAAGTTTCGCTTTAAAAGCAAGGCTTCCGGAAACTGCCCCAATGAGCTGTATGCATTGATGTACCTAACTATCATGATGTTGCCTAAACTCCCCCACCAATAAAAGCACAATCAAAAGTGCCGTAACAACTTCTGAAACCAGCGATACATGTAGGAACAGAAAAAGGCCGGTGTGATAGGGCTTATCTATAAGGGTGCTACATCGCGATCTGCAACACTTGTGCACAGCACACTTCTGAGCGCACGCACATCGCATGGAACGAGCACTTCTGGACCTAGTAACGCTGCGAGACATCGCGCATCTGTATCGCGATTTGTATCTTGTGAAAACACTTCGTAACAGCAAGAACACAGAATAGAGAAAGTATTTAACAAGAGCGGACACTCCCACAGAGCCCAGCGTCCGAATCGACTGGAGCGCACCAAGCTGCCGGTGTTAATACCTGTACCACACTTCCGGTTTCGTTTTGGGAGCGGGCGTTCTTTTTTTCTTTTTGCTTTTACAGCTTAACCGCGCACGCTTTTTGTGCAAAATCATTTTATTATTAAGTAAAAATGATTTAGAACGATCTTTACAAGCCTACAGCGAATATGTGCCATGTGCGATTTCATAAAGACGCAAGACGCCTTGTGAAATGAGGATATTGTTATTTTATTCTATATAAATGCTCTTTATGAGCTTTTTGTGCATTCATCCAACGTTGTGCCACCAGGTAAGCAGCAGTAGTTACCGTACGAAGCTCCACCGGACGACGTGAGCTGAAAAAAGTAAATGACAAGCACGTGTCATTTTGGTATCAGCACTTAAGGAATGCGTGCAGAGGCTTAATGTGCGAAAGTGGTGAATGGGCGGCATTGCAAACGCAGTTCACTTTCACATAAGTGGCGCAAAATACCCGCCTCATCTAAACAATACCGCACATACCACGAAAACATCTTATTTCCAAGCATTTCCTTCTTCCCAGGACTTATTTCCTGCACTTTAAGAACACGAATGCACGGGCTACTGCGCGTTTCCAAAACAACTTGGCTACAATCGACACGATAGTACGCTACGAGTACACAGAGGGTACCATAACACAGGCCCTCAACCACACCATGGTGGATGCTAGCAGAATTCCTGCGACTCGTACTCAAGACAAATGCGTCGCTGCAAAGCCTGTCTTCAGTCGTGCCGAAGACAGAATTTTTGAGTTGCGGGTTCCTAGTGTTTGAACTCCTTGGCGTTACATTTTGCGCGCTCTACCGTCGCAAGCGACACACTCCCATGTTATCACTCTTGGCAATTGCTCGTTGCGTTTTCGACAAGCCTCAGTACCGAAAGAATGTTTAAGCTATTGCGGGGCCATAAAAATTGTCACAAATTTATCGCAGTAGATGCAGTATACACGCCAAACTAACTTTGTCACCATGGCCGAGCGGCTTTTCGCTGCGTCACGGCAGGCGCGCCGAGTGTGCCTCAAGATTATGCCAAAATGCAACGAAATTAACTACAATCATGTTGGGGGTTGGGTTGGGACGAACTTGTCCCATCTATAGGAATCATATAACGGCTTCCAGCAAGTACGAACGCGAGCACAAGTAAATGGAAACGGACAGGACAACGGTGGACTTACAACGTAAGTTTATTGTGAATACATTCCGCAAATCTCCGCCATGCATGCGTATACACCCAAGGACAATAACATGGTTTGTAGTCAAATATCAACAAAAGATATGCACGTAAAGAAAAGCCAAGTCACACCCCTTCCCGACAAAGTTAACCGCACTTGGATTAACATGATAAATTTAGAAATTGAAGTTCTTTATCATTGATATGAACCGAAGGTTCACTCACACATGTATGCGCGCCCAACTTTTTCATGTGGAACGCTTCGCTAATTTCTCTTTTCAGTTTACTGCGCTTTCTCCCCACTGCATGTCGATACACTATCAAAAACTGGTCGGCAATCGTGCTTTTTACAATGCAATGGCAAGTTCTCTCCTGCATCTGTAGGTAGCAAATAGCGATGCTTACGCATGTGGTCATTAATGCAATGACCTCTCTGGCCAATATAGGGCAGCCCGCATGACAGAGTAATGCGATACACTACTGAAGATGCACACTTTTTGTGAAAAAAGTGGTGTGCTTTTTTCCACAGCCACTAGTCGCAGCTTTCTTCTCTCCTGTGATGCTTTTGCACAACCTAACCAGTTTGCTCGGCGCCGAAAACACTAGTGTGGCGCCATTCCTAACGGCCACCCTCCTAAGATTGAGACAAGCCATGCAAATACGGCATCACTACGACCTTTTTTTTTCTTTTTGAAGATTCATTGTCGTCAACTGTTTCCACGGTTTTCTTTTTTGTCAACTTTCTAAACAAGGATTCTGACACAGCCATCAAAAGTGAGACCGGGTACCCTGCCGACACTAATCTCGCCTTCTGGGCTTCAAAACTCTCCTGCAATGAGTGGGTGCAACTCTTGTTAAGAGCATTCGTCAAGCACAAAGAAACTATGGCACGTTTTATTGATTTAGAGTGGGACGATTCGTACGGGAGTAGAGATTTTTTTTATCTAGGGCAATACCGCCAACACACATCACTCTCACTTTTAAATTTAATTTCGAAATCAAGAAATCTGACCAAGTTTTCTTTGCAAAGTTCGAACTTGAACCTGAGATCCCGGGAGAACTCCTCGAAACATGTTAAAGGCCGATCAATAGGCCATGGGAAGAGGGTGTGTCGGATCCTGAAGTCGGAGCATTGGAGGCAGGTCAGACATTGGCACGACTGGCTAAGAGTGGTTTGCCTTGAAAAAAAGTAGGGGTGTGCGAATATTCGAAATTTCGAATACGAATCGAATATGTTCCTTATTCGAAGCGTATTCGATTCGAGAAATGCATATTCGGAAATTTCTGAATATTCGAAGAGGGCCGAATAACGATAGAAACGACGAATATTCTGACAGACGGAATAATTGAGCAAGTAACGAATTATATGCTTGCTCTGCATTCTCCTCGGAACATGTTTATTCACTGAGAACTTCACATGACCGTCTCTTTATTTGTATGCTCTGTTTCAGTCTATCTGCATGACGCACGTGGGGCACGATCAGTTTCAGTTTCTTTTTACGAAGCTGTATTCTATGGCTCTTTCATAACCATATTTGACGTCCTTTAGGGCTCTGTAAATATATGTAATAAAATATGGATCCCAAAAGTCTTACCTGGACAATCGTTATATGTTTGGAAATTAAAAAGAAAAAAATATGTCCGAGGAGAACGTTGCATCGCCATCGACGACTCCCGTCTTGCGTTCCCGCTTTTCTCACGTAAGCGCCGGCTCTTTGCTACCTGCTATGCTGCTCCTCCGTGAGACAAACGCAAAACACGCTAACTTCGCCACTGCGCTATTTGCAACTATCTCAGTGCTGATACAGCCCTCGATCAGGTGTGTTCTCCAAGAATGGCATCAACTGCAGATGAGGAGCCACCGAGCAAGCAAGAAAAGAAAACCGGAAGAAGTCTCCTTTGGCGGCACTACAGAAAGCTCTCGCCGCCGACAGCTCGGTGCAAGTCGTGTGATCATGCTCTTAAAATGCCAACGGGAATGACCACTACTGTTGAAAATCACATGAAACAGCACCCTTTGTTGATGGAAGAGTACAGAAAAGAGGCTGCCGCAAACGCTTCGTTGAAGAATGAACCGACACAGGACGATATACTTCAGCAGAGACAGCATTCATTGTCTCAGAAGAAAGAAAACACACTTCACCAGAATGTGGCAGCCATTCATTTCTTCACCATTTCTGCCACATCAGTTCACAGCACTGGTCGAAGCAGGTGTACAGTCGTGCTGCAGTCAGCCATCGCAAACAAAATTGTCACGTGTGCTCGTCCCGCGCATGTACAATGACACAAGAGCAAAGGTACGACACGAGCCGCGAAAAGCACTTGAACATGGAACAAACACTCTCGCTATTCTTAGTGATGTCTGGACGTCGCGTGCCAACGAGGGTTTTGTAAGCCTCTCACGTCATTTTCCTGCGGTGAAGTTCGACATGAAAAGTTCACTTTGAACACGCGACATATGCCGGAGTCGCACGGCTGTGAACATAGCTGCGTCATTGGAGCAGCTATTCACCGACTGGAAGATACCAATCGACTGCGTGAAGTACATCTGGACGAACAGCGGCCGCAATATCCGAGCAGCTGCCAGGAGACTGCCTTGGCTCCAGCGAGCCTGCTTTGCGCACACTCTGCACCTAGTGATCAGCAATGAAATGACGTGTACTCCGGCACTCAACAGACTCTGCAAGAAGGCGAAAGCGATCGCAGTGCATTACAAGCATAGCCATAGTGTACAGAAAAGACTGAACGATCTGCAGACGTAGCTTAACAAAGACGTGCTCTATGTTGTGCAGGATGTTCACAAAAGATGGAACAGTCATGACCCCATGCTGTCAAGGCTCCTCGAGCTTTAAGAGTCCATCAGACTTGAGCTCACCCTTTCGGACACGAGCTTAGATACCTTTAACTCTGCAAAGTGAAGAGATGCAGTGGAGTTTCTGGAGGCATTGAAGACCTTATTTGACTCAACTGTGATCTTAAGTGCTCCAAAGTACCCCTCATTGTCCTGTCAAATTCCAATTATTTTTGGGACGCTGCACTGCCTCGAAGATTGTAAAGGCAACTCAGCGTTCGCTAACAATCTCGCAAAATGTGTCAAGACTCGTTTTGCTGAGTGCGAATTTGATGAAGTGACCAACCTGGCCATGTTTCTTGATCCACGCTTTAAGGACACAGTTCATCAGGCGTCTGGCTAGATGATCTGGCTGAAAGAAATTGTAACAAGGGAGCTCCACGCAGCTGGCGTAGAGCCCAGTGAGGACACTGCCATACCAGCGTTGAGTTCGCGTCCGCTGGTGGTGTCCACTGTATGGAAAGCTTTCGATGGTCTAATGATGAACAAGGAGAACGCACATTTGGTATCTGCCTCTGAGAGGGAAGTTACAGACTATGCGGAAAAGCATCTTCTCGAAAGGGGCAAGGATCCTTGTGAGTGGTGGCGGTCCATTGGTCGATTCACGTACCCGATTTTAAGTACACTCGCCCAGAAGTACTTCGCTATCGCTGCCACTTCAATTCCAAGTGAAAGTCTTTTCTACCGTTTGAAGTGTTGTCACAGTGCATATAGAGCGTTTACTTTCTGAACATGTTGAGCAGTTAATTTTCCTTCATGATAATCACTAAAAAGTGCATTACTTTTGAGAGCTTTACCTGTCATTACCTGAGCGCATTATCTGTAATGAGTGTCTTTTTATAACCAGCAGTTAAACCAAGCCTGGTAAAATGCAACATTATCTTTAACAAGGGTTATAAAGCTATTGTTACCACATTTTGCAACTTTTTAATGCTACATACATATTCGATATTCGATTCGATATTCGATGACAGTTTTTTGCTTTATTCGTATTCGATTCGTATTCGAAAATTTCAATATTCGCACACCCCTAAAAAAAAGCAACGACTTTACGGGAGCTGCCAAATTGAGGCAAATGAGACGCCTAGCTGACACAGTGACAGACGTGTACTGGAACGACATTCGCAAGAATTTTCTGAAGAAACCACAGAACTAACATGACCATGTGGGTGTCGTCTACTTGCAAGGGGCTGAAGTACCGGATGATGTTTAACAGGCTCCTTAGTAAACGCCCGAAGTTCAGTTTGGTGCCGCAGGTCACCGGACCTCAGCTTCTGGCTACCGTTCATAACATAGCGGAAAAGGCCCCAATGGAGGAAAATGACGAGGCCCTTTCTGAAGAAGTTGACTACTCACTGAGGTGGCACGGAAAACAATGAACGGGACGACAAAATTCTCGGACGTGTCGTTCAGCCCTTCAACAGCCGGGAGCTGAACCTGGTACAGTCCGACAAAGAACGTGGTTTTGTCATGCTTCCAGAGGTTCTATTTCAAGAAAAAGCAGTTCTTGCCATTGAGAAGAATTTTCGGCCAGTGGATGTGTCGCCCAAAAAGTCGAAGGCTCTATCAATAAAACTGCTCAAGAAACTGAAGCTTGAGGCCTTAGAAAAAGCCGTAAAACTAAGTAAGCAAGATGTGTTACGTGCGTTTTTTGCAGCTAAGACGCACAAGCCAGATATTTCGTTTCGCGCTATGGTCACAGAAGGAGGCTCATGGCAGATAGTGGTAAGTGGGTTCCTTCACCGTACATTGAAAACCCTGGATACTTCCGATCCTTTTGGCGTCCAGAGCTCCTTGGAAGTTGTAGACTGATTAAAGTGAAGTGAGATTTGTGCCAATGCTGCGATGTCCGTAGATATTGAGGAACTGTTCTATGCTATCCCACACGATGACCTGCGTGCAGCTGTACGTGATCTGATTAAAGAAAGTGGGGAAGTAGCTTTTATGAATTCCTGCGCTTTGTCACTTGAGTCTTTTATGGAACTTCTCACGTTTTACCTGTCGACCACTGTAGTGTCCATTAACAAGGATATCTTCATTCAGAGAAAGGGTATTTGCATCGGATCGAAGCTTGCTCCTGTATTGTGTCCCATTTTTTATCAAAGTTTGGCAGTAATGTAATTCACAGGCTGCAGGGTTGTCAGTATTTATAATAGATTGGTGTGTTAGTTGACTAAAATGCGCTTAAGTGCATACGCACGCAGGTTAGAAAAACCTGAGCGATTGCGCTACGAAGGAAAAGTGCGCTTGTGCGACGGCGTCGATCCACTTGAACTGAAACAAGGTGAACTTCAGCGCGATGTCGGGCTGCTGCCTTGCCTGGACTTCACCGACATCAAGGACCATCTTGTCAATGGAACAAGCTTTGTGTCGCGCGAGCTATTGAAAGCGTACAATTCCATGGAAGGTCATAATTGTTTGAAGAGTGGCTGGGTGCAGCAGTCGTACGTCAAAGTCCTCCTAGTCGGCATGACCATTGTTGTCGGAAAGGTGAGCAAGTTCTCGTCGTTTGTTTTTCTTCCCATTTTTTCTCTTTTATGAAATAACCGTGTGAATTCTGTGTGCATCCCGTAACCACGGTAATGGGATGTTGCGGTCGGAGAGAGATTACATGAAGGTTTCAAATGTTTTTATTAGATCTCCACAAGCACCGCGCGCCATGCATGTGTTTAGCCGAGTTATCGCTGGTGTTTAGTGCTGGTTAGAGACGTGCAGCTTTCGAAAGAAACAATTATAACGTATTTGTAATTTCCTTCTTCTTTAATGACCGTCAGCATTTACGCAATTCAGGTAATGCCATTCATTGAGGTTGTACAAATTAGCGTTAAGGCTGCTTTATTTAAAAAGCAAATTTTCCAATTATGCAGCAGCTACAATTTCCAAATCTAGTTGAAATTTTCTGATCTCATCGCTTAAGCTTCCTTTCTGTTCCCAGGTTCGCCATTCGCAGTCATGCTATGAAAAGGCACTCGCACTGTGGCTTCTCATACAAGAGGACAGCGAGGTCCAGGCTGCGCACTGCACCTCTAAAGCAGGCCTTGCAGAAGCGTGCTCTCACATAGCGGCATTTCTCTTTTGCATTGAAGCTGTCGTCAAGAAGAGAGACAGCCAGGTATACACCGACAAAACAAATGCATGGCTACCACCTTCTGTGCGATTTCTTGAAGGAAAGGAGGCATGCAAAGTAAGATTTGCATCATCAACTATGCAGAAGAGACAGATGGGCGGCGAGGATCCCTGCGTAAGAGACAGAAAAGAAAAAAATGTTGATAAGCATACAGATCAGGAATGGGCCTCGTTCCTGTGAGCAAGCCACGTGAGCCAGAGCCAACCAGCCCTGCATTCACTTGAAGAAAAGTTTGATGGAGACTATGCGCCCATAGCTACCAAGTTTCTCAGTGTGGTTCTCAGCAACCTGCAACAAGACGAGGTGCCAGCTACATGGGACAGCATAGAGGCTCATTGCTGTCGTATTGGAAGAGCCCTCTCAATTGAGAGAAGGTAACATCGCAACGTAGAATAGCCATTAATAGATAATTTTCTTTACTTGCAGCCATGCAATGCCCCAATGTGCAAGTTAAGCTCTTCTTTCTAAAAATGCTTAAGTGTTCAAAAAGAATATCTAATTCAGTTACAAGTAGTGTTGCTATAAATCATAATTTCATTGATCAGGATCATCAAAAAGAAACTGCTGTTTGGACACAACACTCATGTCTGTGTCTCATATACCAGTACCTTTATAAGCAAGCACCATAGAGATATCATCATGCTCACAAAGCTGAGAAACTGCACCTTTTGGATGTATTTCCAGGTTGTCCAAGAAATTGAGAAGGAGACAAGGCAACAGTCAAAGTCCACCAAATGTTTGCTTTTAGAGCCGACCGCATCACTGCGTCAAATGCAAAGGCAGTCAGCCGGAGCTCCACGACTTCACCATCGAGGTTTTGGTCGAGAAGGTTTGTTACCCAGAAGCAACCCAGTTCTGGTTTGCACCGACAGCATGGGGACAGCAGAACGAGGAAAAAGCAAGGGGGGCCTATGTGTATATTTCCAAGTACATTCACATGAATTTTCGGTGTTCGGTCTCAGGGCTCCGCATTTCTATACAAAACCCATTTCTTGCTGCCACTCCGGATTGCATTATTAGTTGCACCTGCTGTGGTGAGGGCGTACTGGAGATAAAGTGCCCATAGCATGGGCGTGACGAAAATGTGCGTGAACTTGCTGCATTGAAATTGTCCGGCATTAACACAGCAGATGGCACAATAATGCTGAAAAAGGAGCATGCTTACTACTACCAAGTACAAATGCAGATGTTCTTGTGTGAGGTGAAATACTGCGACTTTATGTTGTGGACAACGAAAGATTTTATTAATAAAGGGAAAATCAGACATCCGCCAGTTCGTAGCAATTCCTACAAAAGAAACCCGTACGGGTTCCTCGAAAGGAAGGCTTCATAGGTGAAGAAAAATTCGTCTTGGTCTGGGGCTCGAACCCGGGACCAGCGCCTTTCCGGGGCAGTCGTTCTGCCATCTGAGCTAACCAGGTGGCTAGCAGATGGCAGGACGAAGTCGAATTTGTCAACTCGAGGCAAAGGCGTTTGACGTAATAGTTCTGCGGAAGACTGCAAGGTGGAGAGAATTAATAAAGAGAAAACCACACATCCACCAGTTCGTAGCAATTTCTGCAAAGGACACCCATACGGATTCCTCGAAAGAAAAATCTCACAGGTGAAGAAAAATTCGTCCTTGTCCGGGACGAATTTTTCTAAAAAAATAGAAAAATAGAAATAGAAAGACAGGAAGACGGGTCGGCGAACAGGCCAATGCTGAGCTGCGCAGCCGGTCTCGCTCGGTTCGGCGGGGTGTCTGATGAATGACGCATGCACCTGGCGCGTCATTCGCCTGTCGCTAGGCAATGGAATAAAAGTAAGCCGCAAAGTATATTTTAATTTATACGTAGATATTTTTAGTTTTGCCGGGAAACAATAAAAATGAAACAATGTCTGTTTACTTCATTTCACATTATCTTTTTTTTTCTATGCTCGCGGCAGCAAACGGTCGGTGTTAATACTAGCATGACGTATTTCCTGTTGCCAGTTTTTGCTGAGTGTCCCCTATTGTTGAATTTCTTTCTCTATGAACACAGCTCGAACATTGCGACCACCACGGCCTACTGCAGCTGGCAAAACGGCTCACACGCAATATAGCATATGCGGAATGACAACGACAACGAGGCCCTAAAACTTATAGCTAAAGATCGTATCATCACTTCTGAAAGTCGCAAGAACTGGCGTGCACCACTTCGCGGCAATGAGCTGCATACACGACACATATACGAATCACGTACGCTGGGTCTGCCGATCTATTCATTTACACGTGTGCTACTCAGAATGCACGTACATGTGATGGAACTTCTCGTTTGCAACGCACACGCGAAGGACGCCACAAGATATGACGATGTGGACGGCTTCAAATATTTCTTCCGACGCTCGCGTAGACACACTTCCTGCACTTGGTATGTTTCTACGGGCGATCGCATGCACCGATGAGGCCTGGAAGGGTACACCAGCTTGCTGCCTTCGATGACTCTCTCCGTGGGTGCTAGATATACAACTTTAGAAAAAAGAGGGCGCTTACCCCTCCCAGGCGGACGCTCACGAACATCCACCGATGGGCGCGCACTCTGGACTGGCGTCATGAGCCGGACGGTCGGTGACCCCACCGACGGAGAAGATGGCCGCCCGCGCTGAGAACTGGGCGAAGTCGCGTCAGCTGTGTGCTGCAGTCCCTCGTCAGAGTGAACTCCAGAACTGTTTGTGATGGTCAATCATGCTGGAAATATTACTGCGAGCTTACGATGCGGCATTAGTGCCGCGTGCGTTTATTCTGAGCCGTGATCCGGCGGAGGAATATTGCAGCGAGCATCACTGACGCTGGGCTACGCTACGATTTGCCTGAAAACAGGATCCCGCGGCGACCGCTACGAGCACACATCCTGCGTGTTGGTTCCATGTTGTTTTATTTCGCTCCCGAATGAAGTTACGACGAGAAAAGTTTGCCAAAGACTGGTGCCTAGTGTTAGCGGCGGGTGTGTTCGTGTACTGTGTCGCTGCGTTTTTCGTCGGAAGAGGTCAAGTGATGGAGCAAAACCATTCTCGGTAGAAATCAGTAAAGTGTGCGCGCATGAAACAAACCTACGAGTGTCTCAACAGAAAATATTTTCAGAAGCCTTCAACGCAAAGATTTGTCGCCGTCAACTTAGCGTGAACGATCATTGTCAGCAGTGAGATAGCCGAGCGTCTAGCGGCAGTGTTCGAGCGTTGTGGAGCACCGTCGATTGGTTGCTGTCCACCAGTGCTCACCGCATGCGCAAGCTGTAGAATGCGCGCTGTGACACAGTCAGACATAAGGTGTGTTGCTAACGCTCGATATACTTTCCCACAACACAGATTCGCGCTGCTTTTCGGTTCTCGTGATATGTAGCAATTAAAAATTCCTAAGACAGTGTTAAGAGAGCGGTAAAAAGAAAAAGAAAAAAAAACATACGAGAAGGTAGGCGCAGCAGCTTGTGAACCCGCTCCTAATACATGTACCCGCGTCTGTTTGTAAATGTGTGTGTATATGTTATCTAGCGTTTTTCTAATTGTTTTTATTTCCCTCATTTGTTGATATTTTAGATTTTCTTAGTTTTCATGTTTTTGTGTGGATATGTGCCTGCTTCCATGCGTGTTTGCGCTTACTCTTATTTCAGTCCTTTTATTTTATATTAGCATTAGTTTTTGCCAGTTTTTTTCAGTAAAGTCTATTTACACATTTCCATTAAACCATCTCATTCAAAGCACTAACTCCTGTAAACTGCAGGGCTGGCTTCTTCCACCTCATTAAGCCTTTCTCACTGGCCTACCTCATCTTCTCAACCTGCCTTCTCGCTGTGTTTTCTGTCCTTGCTGCTTGTGTTGTTGCCGCAATGTGATTAACGAACTTACTCAAAACAAATTTTGATCACTTATGAAGACAGAAAGGTTTACAGATACATTTTCTTAAAAGCGTCATGTGGGTTGCAGAGTAACTTTGCCTCTTACCTCTGTTCATGTTTATACATCAGTGCATGCGGCAGCTCGCCAGAATTGTGCACATGAGAGGGTGCCATATTGCTTATAACAGAATCTTGATATGTTGTTGCATTTTTCACGCTTCTAGTCTTAGTAAACAGACGGTTTCGCTGCCGATCACATATGCTGGTACAAATTTTCAACACGAATAAAAATGTGCAGTGCGGTGTCATTTGCTGTCTGACGCTTTCATCGTTACAGACACAATTTTCAGCGAATAGAGCCCAGCAAAGCAGTGCACTGAGAGCTTTTGCAACTTTGACCATTTATTACTTCCCCAATGTTATTGTCTCAACCTGGCCGTCGCTATGCCGGCGGCTGGTGAATTAAAAAAATTGTCTCAATAAAGCACATTCAACTTTACTCAGCATTTTTTTAGTATAAACAACGGTAGCAGAGCTATTCAAGGTGAATAATTGTGCTTACATTCGTGTTACTTGCCGTCAGATAAGCAAATACAACAATGGCTACGGCATGACTGCGATATGAAGTGCAGACTGCAAACGGTGCCTTTCATGTGTGCCCTCAACTACTGCTATTAATAGCTACCCAAGTGAGTTTTCTAGGCCTCAGTAAACTAATGATGTCTGATAATTGTTCTTATTTGCATTACTTGCTTGGGCCAGATAACCAAAATAACCAATGCAACCACATGAATGTGCTTTTGCATGCAATCTGCAAACAGTGGCTGTCATTTTCGCGTTCACTCTAAAAACAGAGTTCCGGGCACTCTCTTTGAGGGAGTATCTGCTTGTCTTATATTTCACTCTCTTTTAGAGAGTAGATCGACCCTTTTTGAGAGGGAGTAGGACAACTCATGACAGAGTTCTGTTACTCCACCGCAAGGGAGTGCTAGTACTCGTCCGCAGAGTGCTAATACTCTCCCCACAAGGGTAATAGTACTACCCCAGTCCGAGTGCTTCTACTGCTCCAAACCGAGTACTTATACTCCTCCAAGCCGAGTGTTTCTACTCCCCCAAGCAGAGTGATTGTACTCCTTCAGAACAGTGCTAGTACTCTTCCCAATAGTGTGAAAGCACAATGTAACTCCATGGTCACGTTAGAAGGGAATCGCAATACTTACATGTAGTGAATATTTTATTCCTTTACAAGCAGCTCCTGCACTTATGCTTGGTGAATGGGATGTAATCTGTATCGCCGAGTTACTCAAATGAAACAGTTTCTCTCTTAAAAGGTCATAATCTTTATTAATCAGCCAGCAGACAAACTCAACAATAATTTGAGAAACATACTGACAAACACATAAAATCTGATTACAATGATGCCCATGAAGTTCAGAACACATCTTGTAATAAAGCATAAGTATATTCTCTAAAGTTTCATCAGTATTACAGTGTAGAAATATCCTTTAATTTCAATTAAGTCCTTCTTTTCAAAATTAAAGTATGCAATGGAAAGTTAAACATAGAACAAATGTGTGAAACTCACAAAGTATTGACACTATGGTCGAAGAGAAATATGCACGACATTACTCCCAGCTAACACTTTCTGGCGCAAAACGCGTGCACTTATATGGCAAAAGTTAACAGATGAGCTGCTAAGTATAGGGGTTGGTAATGTACATAAATTTTGCAAGAAGCGTTTTTGTGTGCCATTTTCTAAGACAGCACCTCGTTTGATAACGTCCTGTACAGCATATGGATGTTCCTGACTGAGAGTATAGTGCATTTAGTAAATGTGTTGTACGTATGTTCTCATGTGCGGCCGCAGGTATCGCTAGCTTTACTCATTTTTCACATAATTCATGTATTTCACAGATTCTTCAGAGATTCATGTATGGGCTGCACCCCATTGTTTCTAAGCGTGTCTTGTCGTGGTTCTGCAGCAATATCCTGCCTGGTATCAAAGCGGTACAGAGGCGTATCATATTTCCTATTCGGTTGGCTACCTCCCGAAAGTAATTGCCTGGTGCTGTTGGGATTCTTCCGTTGCACTTTCTCACAAATAAATAAAATTAAATTTCCAATATTATATAGTGTGTAGCAAATAAGTAAAAACTGCAAGGAGCATTGGCATTAAAATCTTCCGCATCAAATTGTCCTATACGGCAGCTTTTCATTCCCATTACGATAAGAATGCTATACTTCTGAGGAGCAGCTTGCATAATTACATGACCAATTATTGTGACTCGTTGAATATGCAATCTAACAAAATATAGCATGCCTTCATGTGTGAACCAATATCACATGTGGCGCAACTGTGACGCAATATTACGTGTGACGCAGCGCCACACGGCAGACGCAATTCGACGTAATAGATAAAACTGTATGAGGTACTGTGATCCCGTGTGTAAGGAGGACGTCGTGCATAGGAGCCGCGATGTAGTGACCTCCGGGCACTGGTGGGGATGACACTAAGTCAATGTAACTCAGTGCCGATGGTGGCAAGCGAACGAAGTCGACGGAACTGATGTGACTGGGGTGTGGTTCAGCGGGATCCAGAACAGGCGGAGAGTACTGGTGGAACAATCGATCAGAGCAGAATGTGCGGAGAGGAAGTCTAAGCCGATGATGAAGTCGTGGGGCAGTGGGCGATGACTGTGAGTAGCACGATAGTGGAGCGATCGGCGAAGACGCGGGTGGCACGCATACCAATTACGAAGGCTGTTCCGCCATCGGCGACACGGACAACAGGCGTCGTGGTGGGCGTGATTATTTTTCTCAGCTGGTTACGAAAGTCAGCGCTCATTACCGACAAATGCGCCCCAGTGTCTATAAGAGCAGATACAGAACCACCGTCGACTTGCACGTCAAGAAGGTTCAGATGAGTGGGCAACGTCACTAGAGGATTTGGCGGCGTGGGGAGCAATGCAGCGTCACCTCGAGGCGCTGCATCGTCTAGTTTCCCGGCTGGAAGCGGCGTCCGAAGGGAGTCGGCGAAAAGGAGCGACGGGGCTGGGGAGAGCGAGATTGTCGTCGTTGGGGCGAAGGCGAGCGAGAATAGGGGCGGTTCGCCGCAGGAGAATCAGTGGCGGCATTATCGGAGCGGGCGGCATAGGTACGAGAACGGCCACCAGAGGGGCGAGAGGAACGGCCACCTGAGGGGTGAAAGACTATGTTGGCGAGCGTGATAGTAGGGTCCCACCGGTAATTGCGGCTGACGTGTTCGTAGAGGCTGATCCAGTCATCGATGTCTTCCCCATCTTTGCCCGAGTATACGCCAGGATCACGGAGAGCGGGGAGAGGGATGTAGGTCGTCGAAGTGGCAGCCGGTGTCGCAGCCGGCGGAGTCGAGTTGTCGTCGCCGGGAGCCACGAAGGAAGCCTCGACGTACCGTCCACTGCGAAGCTTCGTGACGAGGTACAGGGAACGTCCACCTCCACCCGATATGTTACTTAGGAAGACGCAGACGAAAAGGTATATACAAGTATATTTACAAGCAAATACGCTGCACTTGGCCAAAAGGCAAGAGCCGCGCTAGCCTCTGATCGTTGTCGTCGTCGTCTTCACCGTGCTCGCCTCTTTGTCATCCAAATACTGTTCCGGAGAAACATCACTGGATCTAGGAGAGCTAGAGCTATTGTTTTTCTTTCCAGCCCAAAGCTAATTGTACTGAGAAAGAAATGCTGAGAGCAAATTTTCTTTATTTTCAGCACCATTTTTTTGTTACTGACATTTACATTTGCTCTTACTATTGATACTGTAATCATAGAACTTCAGTAGGCTGTAAAATGACAATTGTTCAATTTCGAATCTGTTTTGTGGACTATTTGTGGACTATTGATTGACTAGTGTCTCTCTGAAAAACTTTACTACAGACATATTACAGGGAGGAAGTGTGAGGGCCTGGACGTTGAGGGCTCCGAGGTAATTGCTGTTTTGAAGGAAGTGTTATGCAAGGAGAGAAATGTACCCCTGTTCAATATGTCTGCAGACTCCTTTCGAGTCGGTGATGAAGACTCGTGAGTCCTGGTCTGCGGCAGCTAGTGCGATGGTGACCTCTTCCACATGTGTTACGTCTTCAGCTCTAAACGTTAGGTCATTCACCGCAACTTTTTGGTGGACGACAGCGGCCGTGTACCAACCCCCACGACGAGGGCCGGAGGCGTCCACATAGAAGGTTGTTCCCATAGTGGCGGGCCAGTACTTCCGCCTGCGCAAGGTGCCTGCCACTGCGGTCGTCACATGTCATGTTGGCCGGAAGAGGGCGCACGTGCAGAGCGTATCTCCAGACTTCGGGGATGCGTAGGCACTCTTCCGTCAGTGTTGGGTGCTGGATGTGTAGTCGGGCTAATAGATATGGCGTCCCGACGGCGTCTTTGAAAGTCTTGTATATCGATTGGTCAAGTGTGCTTCCCGGAGCTTCGCGAAAGCGTTTACCATCCCCAGGCCCATGAGGCTCTGGTTGGACGTGTTCATAGGGTGATTGAGGGCTTGCTTGTATATCTTCCTGAGAATCACCTCGAGGGCGTCCTCTTCAAATTTGCGCAGGTAAGCAGTCGAGTAGAAAACTCGACTGATCACAAATGCATGCACCAGCCACCAAATGCATGCACCAGCCACAAAGCGTATTTGAACCGTAAACCCCCGCATTTGTTGGAAGCCCGGCGGTCCATGCGGCCTACATGGTCCCCCAGCTGGCGCAGTTTGGCTTTCTATAGCGAATGCAGGCAGCGTGGTCATTGCAAGTATGTATCATGTCACTAAGCAAATATGCAATTTCATTGTACCCCTATTTTTTATCACATGGATATATCTGTTGAGAGGCAAGACAAAAAGCAGTCACTTCGCACTAAACTAATCAGCTTTTTTTAGACACATTTGTAACTTTTCAATGACACTTGCTCTTATGTGTTTGTCTCCAGAGGGCATACTTGATTTTGACTTTGCCATCATAGCCATTAAATAAATATACCATGTTATGATCTCTACCTAAGCACGTGAGAATTTTCATCTCGGTGTCACTTACTGTATTTTGATTTTGTTGACATTTAGTCAAATGGTACACCCAATATGCCCACATTCTAGTTTCCTGCAAATTGCATGGCAATGTCTTGATTTCTTGGTGTGCGCCCCTCTGCACTACGTGAAGTCGCGCTGGGATGGCTCTTCGACATCCTTGTGTCCTTGCAGCTGCCTTCTTGCGTTACAAAAAGGAGGTGCCTGAAAAATATCGCGTGCAGAAGTCAACACGAGGAGATGGTGTAAAACAACGTCAAGACAGTCAAGGTCATGGCACTAAAAGAAAGCCTTAGATCTTATTCTTCCTACTGAAATGCATGCAAAAAATCTGAATGACTGCAACTGTCAACTGCTAAACTAACTTAAATTTTTAGATTTAAACAAAGAAGAAATAAGCGACAGTTCATCCTCGTTCAGCACCAATGTTAAAATACTCCTGCTAATAAATAGAATATTGGTCATTGTGAGATGTCAAAGGTCTGTCATTAGTCTGCTGTATAGTAAACACCACTTGTGACACATCCAAAGTACGTGCCAAGTGTGCCCTCCGCATCATCTCTGGTTGTACCACTACTCAAGCCATAATTTGAGGATCATATCTGCAAACATGATGCTCAGTAGGGATGAAAATATTGTCCTCCACTTCAGTGGATATCACTGGATGTGCCTATAGGAAAGGGTAACAAGGCAAGCTTAGACACATTTCAGTAAGAAAGTTCACTGGGGCCTGCATTAAGCTTACTAAAACGCATGAACTTATTTTCATTTATGAGGTGCGCAATGGAGTTCATTTTTGACAGACTCAACGACTGCTGCAGTTTAAAATTTAGTATTTTACAATCTTGAAGGCATGTAAAAATTGCAGTTAGACTGCAGTTATTACTTTATTAGACCAACTCTTTGTTTTGTGTACGACAGCCAACTAGTGACACGAAATTGAAGAAACCTTATTCTTTGATACTTTATTTCTCCACTAAAAATATTGAAGAAATAAGCACATTTGGATCTTCCAAAAGGACTTCTTGGCAAGTTGGTGCTTACATTTTCTAGGTATACTTCGTGGCGTAAACTACATTTCTGAAAAGGGACAGAAGGCGCTTCACTGTCTTCTTTGTTCTGTCCCTTTTAACAACGTATTTTGCGCCAAAAGGTATACCTAGTAAACATTTTGATCTGTCATGCAGTAGCAAGATGCACACATTACGCTTTCAACCCACAGAGGGTGATTTAGCTGCTCATATGACATAACTACCCGAATCGTATCGGAATCGTACCGGAAGCGTACCGGAATCTTGGATCTGAAGTGAAGGCGCTAAAAAGACGATGGACGAAGAAGGAACACATGCACACACAGGGCGCCCTGTGTGTGTACGTGTTCCTTCTTCGTCCATCGTCTTTTTAGCGCCTTCACTTCAGATCATGCCTAACCAACACTCCCAACTATCCATCCTAACGTTGGAATCTTGGAAGAACGCTAACATAATCCTAACCCATCAGAAAGGGGACGCCAAAGACTTTAAAAATTATAGACCGATCAGCTTACTGTCCGTTGCCTACAAAGTATTTACTATGGTAATCGCAAATAGAATCACGAACCCCTTAGACTTCTGTCAACCAAAGGACCAGGCAGGATTCCGTAAAGGCTACTCAACAATAGACCATATTCACACTATCAATCAGGTGATAGAAAAATGTGCGGAATATAACGAACCCTTATATATAGCTTTCATTGATTACGAAAAAGCGTTTGATTCAGTCGAAACCTCAGCAGTCATGGAGGCATTACGGAATCAAGGTGTAGACGAGCCATACTTAAAAATACTGAAAAATATCTATAGCGGCTCCACAGCCACCGTAGTCCTTCATAAAGAAAGCAACAAAATCCCAATAACGAAAGGGGTCAGTCAGGGAGATACGATCTCTCCTATGCTACTCACAGCGTGTTTACAGGAGTTATTCAGAGACCTGGAGTGGGAAGAATTGGGTAAAAAATTAATGGAGAATACCTTAGTAACTTGCGATTCGCTTATGATATTGCCTTGCTTAATAACTCAGGAGACCAATTGCAATGCATGCTCACTGACCTGGAGAGGCAAAGCAGGAGGGTGGGTCTAAAATTTAATCTGCAGAAAACTAAATTAATGTTTAACAGTCTCGGAAGAGAACAGCAGTTTACGATAGGTAGCGACGCACTGGAAGTGGTAAGGGAATACATCTTCTTAGGGCAAGTAGTGACCACGCATCCGGATCATGAGACTGAAATAATCAGAAGAATAAGAATGGGCTGGGCTGCGTTTGGCAGGCATTCTGAAACCATGAACAGCAGGTTGCCACTATCCCCCAAGAGAAAAGTGTATAACAGCTGTCTCTTACCAGTACTCACGTATGGGGCAGAAACCTGGAGGCTTACGAAAAGGGTTCTGCTTAAATTGAGGACGACGCAACGAGCTATGGAAAAAAGAATGATGGGTGTAACATTAAGGGATAAGAAAAGAGCAGATTGGGTGAGGGAACAAACGCGGGTTAATGACATCTTAGTTGAAATCAAGAAAGAGAAATGGGAGGGGGGGGCATGGGCAGGACATTGTAATGAGGAGGGAAGATAACCGATGGTCATCAAGGGTTACGGACTGGATTTCAAGGGAAGGGAAGCGTAGCAGGGGACGGCAGAAAGTTAGGTGGGCGGATGACATTAAGAAGTTTGCAGGGACAACATGGCCACAATTAGTACATGACCGGGGTAGTTGGAGGGGTATTGGAGAGGCCTTTGCCCTGCAGTGGGCGTAACCAGGCTGATGATGATAATGACATTCCTCTGAAACGCCAACTCATGCATAGGCATGTGCAAAACAATAAGCGTATGCAAAGCGCCCCTGTAATTGTGATTCCACACAGCAGCAATTATATTCGATGCCTATGCTTAACTCGTCGCTTGACAATTCACCGCGTTCGTAGACATAAGCACCCTTTCAGATTCGCACCATGCTAGAAAACCGCAACAGGAGACATAAAATCAGACATGTAATCACACCATTTCAATACATGAGCAAAAACAGCTGCCTTAGGGCTAAACACCATGAGAGCGATTTAGTGCGCGACGGCGACGAGCGACGGCTTCGAGCTACAAAATGGGCCGTCGCTAGAACAGATCGCTCAGTCCTGGAAATCTAGAAATGGTTGCTCGTCTCCGGGAAATGCTATGAGTGACTAGCCAATAGCCCGAAGCCGGAACGGAATGTACAGTACATCGCTCAAATATTACCGACTGTCGCGCGGAACGAACAAAGGAATGAATTTTTGTCCGTGCAAGGATAAGAACCTACTACAAGACCTTCGGAAATATTTTATGCGAAGCATATTACTAGAGCTCAACCCAGCTCCTCAGGCGCGGCGGTGTCGCCTTCAATACCAGGTGACACCGTGACGTCACGACAGAGGAGAAACGGGGCTCCAACTCGCGCCGTCGCTCGCGGCGTCGCTTTCAAGGCTGACCACGTGACACCGTGACGTCACGACACAGGAGAAACGGGGCTCCAACTCGCGCCGTCGCTCGCGACGTCGCGGCGGTATATAAGCAGCTGCGCTTGTTTGTAGGTGGCTTTGGCTCAACTCTTGCAAGATGGGCTGGGTGGGAATCGAACCAGGGTCTCCGGAGTGTGAGACGGATACGCTACCACTGAGCCACGAGTACGATGCTTCAAAGCGGTACAAAAGCGCCTCTAGTGAATGCGGTGTTGCCTTAGAAACTAGCTGTTTCTAAGGCTCAGGCGTGCGTCGCTTGCTCAGACGCACATTTCGTTGTCGCGCCAAACGCTGCGTTGCGTTGCTCGACGCGTCCAATGCGGGGCGCGTAGTCGCTGCGCCGTAGCCCATTGTCTTACACCCCTTGGCGGGTCGACGGGAACGCTATCGCGTTCCACTCTTGAAGGCGAAGCAGAGTAACGCATGAGTTGTTTCTTCGTCTAGCCGAACCAAATATAGCCAAGCAACAGCAGTTCACCAGGCTAAACAGTGGTTCAACAACTAAAATAAAGGCTAGTATGCTTCGCATCCTGGGCTTAACCTTAGCTAAGCCACAGCCTTTTTTACTGTAAAATACAGCAACTTTAATTACTAAAGCACGCGTCGCGCTACTTTCGACGCGTATTTGCAGCTCTCATACTGGCAACAACTGGGAGATGTCGCTCAATATTGTCGCTCGCACGGAGTACGACTTGTAGGCGACGAGCGAACGCGACAGCCATCGTATCGCTTGTAGCTGTCGCGCGCAAGATCGCTTATCTGGGGCTTATACCTTATTCAGCATAAAACATGGATTCCTCGTGCGTTTTCAGTAAGTTCAAGATAACACGCCCAATTGACCTCTTGCAGCATGCAGCTGAATGCCTGCGGCAAAGTTTCTAACTAGCACTGGTGCTTCAGTGGTCGCAGAATACCTATGGGCGAGACGTCATGCGCGCGGCTTATTTATAACGAAAGCATACCGCCAGCGAAATGACGCCTTCTGTTAAGTGACTCCTTATTTCAACAGCGTACCGTACGCAGTACACTGCCAAACTGAATAAATTGAAACACACAAAACGGACGCTAAGCACGCTCCGCATAGGCTCGGAATCATGGGCTGGTGAACAAACCATTTTAAGCGTCCTCTCGCCTCACGTCTTATTGAACATACCATGGTTCTGGCAGCGTTTGCGATTTTCAAAGCTCTTACGGATAGCGGCACGTGATAAAATCACATGCAGTTATCGCGACGACTGGCTTTTTCGATTGACATTGAGAGACACAGCGCGCTTGCCTAGTCCGTTGTCAATCGCGTCGGCTAAGCGCCGCGACGACTTCCTGGCGATCGCCGAATGTGCACTTAAGTTAGAATTCACTTATCGCGGAGGATTTGTTGTTATATCCTACGAATGAAGAACAGCTGTCGTGTTTTTCGCGGCGAGCGAGATGGCTGACACACGATCTACCTTGGATGGCCTCCATTGCTGCTCGTAGGCAAGACCAGGACAATTGCGAGCAGTCGTATTTATAGACACACTCGCGGTGCTTGGAAGCACGTGGTTTCCGTGTCATTGCACGCACGTGGGTTGCACGTGCGTGCAATGTCATTGCACGCACATTTCCCCGCAAGCAGACGAAGCCCGTGGGGCGAGTCAGGATGGACAAGGAGGGTAGAAAGGCTTCAGGCAAGCAATATGAGTCAGCTGAGTTCTGCTTGATCGCCGACCATTGCACAGTAGGCGAGCTATGACGTAAGTGAGTTCGCTCAGGCGGTCCACAACTACATATGGGCCTGAATATTGTGACAGGAACTTTTGGCACAATCCACGCTTGCGTTGCGGTGTCCAAAGAAGGACTAAGTCACCTTTTTGCAGCGATACTTGTACGTGACGGTCGTGGTATCGCTCTTTCGAACGACTTTGCGAGGCCAGAGTACGAATACGAGCTATTCGATGCGCTTCTTCGGCGAGACACAAAGTCTCCGATACAGAATCATCACTGTGCAGAACGAAGGGTAAGAAAGGGTCCAGAGGGCTGCGCGGTAACCTTACATACAGGAGATAAAATGGGCTATAGTTCGTGGTTTCGTGCTTCGCCGTGTTGTACGCATAGGTGATGAAAGGCAGCACGTCGTCCCAGTTCTTATTATTGGAGGAGACGTACATGGCAAGCATGTTAGTCAGCGTTCTGTTTGTCCTTTCAACGAGGCCATTGGTCTGTGGATGATACGGCGTGGAATGACGAAACTGTGAAGTGCACAAATGAAGCAACTCTTCAATGGCATCAGCCGTGAACTGGCGACCACGGTCGCTGATGATGACACGTGGTGGGCCATGACGAAGGACCACGGAACGGAGCAGGAACACCGCCACGCAAGCAGCAGTGGAAGACGGTATGGCTGCAGTTTCTGCATACCGTGTAAGATGGTCTACGCAGACAATTATCCAGCGGTTCTTGTTGTTGGATAACGGGAATGGACCCAAAAGGTCAATGCCTACTTGCTCGAACGGCGTACTGGGCGGTGTCAATGGCCGAAGGGGACCCGGGGCTGCAGTGGTCGGTCGCTTGTGACGTTGGCACGTTTCACAACTAGCGACATAGCGCTTGGTTGTTTCGTACATCTTGGGCCAGTAAAAGCGCTCCTGCGTGCGGTGCAGCGTTCGTACGAAGCCGAAATGGCCGGATGTCACATCGTCATGCATGGCGCGTAGAACGTCGGAACGGAGACTCTCGGGGACAACCAGCAGAAAACGCGCTCCATGCCCGGAGTAATTAGTTTTGTACAGCAATTTATCACGGACAGTAAAGCGACCGCTGCCTTTAGAAGTACGGGCGGCGACAAAAAGCGGATCGAAGGTAACATCATTCCGTTGTTCTCTCTGAATGTCTGCCGCGTCAGGGAACGTAGAAGTAACAGCAGCGAGACAGCCGTCAAAATTCTCAGCGTCGCAGTCGGTAGTCACAAGAGGAATTCGAAAGAGGCAGTCTGCGTCAGCGTGACGACGGCCACTCTTGTACGGTACCACAAAGTCGTATTCCTGGAGGCGCAGTGCCCAACGTGTGAGGCGACCAGAGGGATAACGCAAACCGACCAGCCAGCATAAAGAATGATGGTCGGTGATAATCTTGAATGGTCTACTGTAAAGATAACGCTGGAACTTTTGTATGGTGAGAACGGCTGCCAGGCATTCCTGTTCCGCAACCATATAATTGCGTTCAGATATGCTCAAGCAATGGCTGGCATATCCGACAACATGTTTTGCGTCACTGTGACGTTGTACAAGCACCGCTCCTATCCCGATTCCACTAGCATTGGTGTGAACTTCAGTCAGGCAAGATGGATTGAAGTGACGCAAGACGGGTGCTGACGTTAGTATAAACTTCAGTTGAGAGAATGATGCGTCACACTCTGGTGTCCAATTGAAGGATGCATTTTGTCGCAAAATAATTGTCAACGGGTAAACGATGACGGCAAACCGGGGAACAAAACGACGAAAATACGAACATAGGCCAATGAATGAGTGGAGTTCTCGTGCTAACTGTGGTGGCTTGAAGGAGCTCACCGCTTCAATCTTACGAGGATCGGATCTGACGCCATCCTTGTCGACTAAGTGTCCCAGGACCAGTGTTTGACGTTCACCGAACCGACACTTTTTTGAGTTTAGAACCAGTCCATCTTTTTCAATGCAGTCAAGAACGAGGCTGAGGCGTTCGTGATGTTCTTCAAACGTGCGGCCAAAGATTACATCACCATCTAGGTAACACATGCATATCTCCCACTTTAGACCACGTAGTACTGTGTCCATAAATCTTTCAAAGGTGGCAGGAGCATTGCAAAGGCCAAAAGGCATAACATTAAATTCGAATAGGCCATCTGGAGTCACGAAAGCGGTCTTTTCCTTGTCGGCAGGGTCCATAGGTATTTGAGAAGTAAGAAGTGTTGAGAAGATAGTGTTGAGAAGTAAGAAGCAGCGTGTAAGCAATCAATGACGTCATCTATTCGCGGTAGTGGATAGACATCCTTCTTCGTCACTGCGTTTAGATGTCTGTAATCCACGCAGAATCTCCAGGAGCGATCTTTTTTTCGGACCAGGATTACTGGGGCTGCCCATGGACTAGATGATTCTTGAATGACACCTTTGTTCATCATCTCCTTGACTTGCTCGGCAATAACTTTGCGTTCGGACGATGACACTCGGTAGGGCTTCTGGCGGATGGGGTGTGCTGAGCCGGTATCTATTCTGTGACGAGCGCGGGACGACGGTTGGAAACCGACTTAGGGAACCAACATCCGGGAACGCCGGGTCACGTGGATGCTGCCTTCTATTGTTCGCCGGCCCCAGCCGGCCCGGCGTGCGTCTAAACGTCATAAAAAAATCCCTCACGTGACCTGATCCTAGGTGCCTAGGGACAGGTTCGCTTAGGGACTTTTGAGCAGGAGCGATAGTGGCACCAAGTGATGCCGTGGCGCCTTTTGCCGCGTTGAATCTTCGGCCCATGCCGACTGCTGGTCCTTTGATCCGTATAATGTCTCCAAAGTGAGTTCAGTATTTGTTGGCGAAAAGTCGTGCAGTAGTACTGATGTGGCATGTCAGCTTTCGGTCTCGGTGAACTCTGGTGGTGTGAGACCCGTATTTATGCAGAATTCAGTGATGCTGACTATCGAAATATTCAAGTGGCGTAGCGTCTCGGCAATACAATTAGCAAACCGGAGCTGTGTAGCAGCATCGCCGTGTTCGCCCTTTTTGGCAGCGTGATCACATCGCACATGCACCTTTACTTGACCCGCGTCGTATACGGAGGAATTGTACGTGTTTCTCGCCACGACTTACGTTACGTGAGTAATATAATGCTTAAGGTGGTGTTTGCTCACAACTGTTCACGCGTCCTTGAAATTGGTAGTGCATGCTTTCATACATGTTCACCGTTAGTGCGCTATCCGTGGCTTCGTGGGATTCACTTTTATCTTAGGTTTTACGACAATTATCGCGTAGTGCTGTGAACTTAACGGAGATTAGGTGACATCACATGGTCTGCCAGAATTCCACAAACTAGAATGCACAGTAGATGTTAAAGATTATTTGTGCTAAGGGCGCAATAAACACAGTGAGGTGGACCTTAATACTGTGCCCCATAATGTTCAGCGGCATCTCTGCCCATTTTACGCGCTCTTGGATTTAGCAAGGGGACGCAGGGTTCTGTGCAAAGTTGGGACGAATGAATGTGTATATGCGTCTGCAATAACTTCACCGCAACACATTCCTGTAATGCGACAAAGCAAACAGTGTATTGCGGTGACGGGATGTATGACAGCCCTAGTTCCAGCTCTGATGTCCCAGTTACGCTGAAGATACTGTCCCGCCCGCTTTACTATTATCTCAGGTGCTCTCGAAGGTTGTAGCGCCGAAAAACACAACACACAGCAAGTGAGACGGGACAGGCGCATCCCGTCACGCCTGTCCCGTCTCGCTTGCTGTGTGGTGTTTTTCGGCGCTACAACCCTCTTCTGGAAACATGCACCAACTAGCCCCCCAACAAGTATGGCTCTCGAACGCTCTATTTGCCGGTATTTTTATTTTCAAGTTCTGAATGGGCCCCACCGCAATAGATATATGTAGTGAGGTGAAGCTTATTAAAGCTGCCAAATGCGTTTATTTATTTATTTATTTATTTATTCATTTATTTATTTAAAATACCCTACAGGCCCATATAAGGGCATTGGGTAAGGGGGGACACAAAGTAAGTGTTTCAACAGGAGCAAACAATATAAATATCAATACAGGCATTCACAAGATAAGTAAAGCGAAGTTCAATAAATGTTTGTCTAGGCTAAGATTTAGAGAGCGTAAGCACAGTAATATACTCATGCACACAAAAATACAAAGAATGCAAGTGTGAGAAACAGGGAAGGAAAGCAGGTCAATAACATCTTTATACAATGTTTCTACAGGAAAGTTTGCAATTCTTCGCGAAAAGCGTCACGATCTGTTATGCTCGCAATGTTATGAGGAAGACTGTTCCATACGGTTATGACACGTGGCAGTGCTGATGCGTTAAATGACAGTGCATTGCCAAATATGCGCATGAAACTATGGCTATTGTTAAGGCGACGTGACGTGCGCACTGGTACTTCAAGCGGCAACACACGAGGTCGATTACCGTGGACGCATCTGTGGAAAAGGCAAAGAAGACTTGTCGTGCGACGAGTTTCAAGTGGCTGGAGCGAAATATCTGCTTTAACATTGGTCACGCTGCAAGTTCTGTCGTAGTTACTTGTGACGAAACGCGGTGCCCTGTTCTAAATTTTTTCTAGCATATCAACTAAATAATTTTGATGTGGTGACCATACTGATGACACAAATTCTAACTGTGGGCGAACAAACGTCTGATATGCTAATTTACGAACTGTAGCAGGGGATTTACGCAAGTTCCGTCGAAGATAACCCAGAGTTTTCGAAGCTCTTGCGCAGATAGCTGTTATGTGTGTACTCCAGGAAAGATGAGTTGTAAGTTCAATGCCAAGGTACTTGTAGGACAATGTCGGAGTTACGGCGGTGTTATTTAGGACGTAAGAAAAGTGAGAGTTTGAATGTTTTCGCGAAAAGGACATAACTTTACATTTGTCTGAGTTCAGGGTCATCTGCCACGTAATGCACCAGAAACTGACAAGGTTAAGGTCGTTCTGCAATACTAAATGGTCATCAAATGTTTTTATTGTACGGTATAAAATGCAATCGTCGGCGAAAAGCCTTATCTGCGAGCATATGTTTTGTGGAAGGTCATTAATGAAAATTAAGAAAAGAAGAGGACCAAGGACACTGCCTTGCGGTACGCCAGAAGTAACGTCAGAAGTAAGCGATGAGTGGTTATTAACAACAGTGAAATGTTGCCGCAAGGAGAGAAAGTTTCGGAGCCAAGATAAAGTTAATCCAGCCGGAGCGTGGATATTTTTGAGATGAGGTGACAATGAGCGACACGATCAAATGCTTTGGAAAAATCTAAGAATACACAGTCAGTCTGTTGTTTGTTATTCATGCTGGAAATAATTTTGTTGTAGATTCAAGCAACTGAGTTTCACAAGATAAGCCTTTTCTTAATCCATGCTGGTTAAAATAAAAAAAGTTATTTGATTCTAAATGGCGGTAGATATGCGATGCTATGATATGTTCCAGTAGTTTACAGCAAATGCATGTTAATGAGATGGGACGGTAATTTCGTGGAGAGTACTTCTTATCCCCCTTGAATACAGGGATAACCTTTGCGATTTTCCAGTCCAGGGGTAGTTCGCCAGATGATAAGGATTTCCTAAATATATGACACAAAATTTGGCTTGAAACTGTAACGGTATTTTTTAGTATTTTTGAGTTGATATTGTCTATACCGGAAGATGTGGATAATTTCAGATTATTTATTAAAGACGAAATGGGGCCATCTGCTGTAATATCTATTGGTTCCATAAAAGGATATTCAAAGTCGGGAACTATGGGAACAGTGGAACAGTCTTCCTGTGTAAAAACAGATGTGAAAAATTTTTAAACGCTACTAGACAATCAGCGTCAGACAGAGGGCTTTCACCATCATCATGTAGCACAATATTGTGGACAGTGTTACCTGGTGATATGACTTGCCAGAATTTTCTCGGATTGTTGATTAAAAGAGATGGCAGGTCACGTGAGAAATATTTGTCTTTGGCTGCGCATAGCTCTTCGCAGTAAATTTTTAGAAAATCATTGTATGCTGCCCAAGATGAGGCTCGATTGTCCCTTCTGGCCGTTCGATACAGGCGCTTCTTCTTGTTTCTTAGTGTTCGAAGGTGCTTTGTAAACCAAGGATTAGATCTGTCATTTGCTATAACGATTTTTGGCACGTAATTTTCTACAAGAGCTGTTAATTTTTGCTGAAAAAGTTTCCAGCTGTCGTTTACCGATCTTGAATTAATGAACGGCAGAAACACTTCACTAAGAAAAATAGCCAATTCAGCATTAATATTTTTATAGTCGGCCCTATTGTAATCTCTAATACTTTTAGTCTGAACCTGATAGAAAGTTTGTGGAATATTAATGTCTAATTGAAGAATTTTGTGATCGCTCAAGCCATCAATGTAAGCAATAGGCCTGGCGGTATCAGGCGCGGAAGTTAATACTAAATCTAGGATGTTGGGACCACGTGTGTTGATCGACTGTCTGGGTTAGATTGTAATCAAGTGTTAAGCTAATAAATTCAGCAGAGGAACGGCGTGATGACAACAGATTTGGCCAATCAATAAGTGGAAAATTAAAGTCTCCCAGGAGATAAACAAGAGCCGTGGAACATTGTTGGGTAGCACGTGTAATGCTTTCACGCAGTACATCGAGAAACGAGTGGTCAGCGTCGGGCGGCCGATAACATGTGCCCACTAGAACACGGTCAGAGGCTGTTGCGCACGCGACCCAAACTATTTCAGCTGGGGAATTTGTGTCTACGAGAAAGGATGAAATGCAGGTTCTTATTGCAATCAGGACACCACCACCCCTCTTCCCACTACGATCATGGCTGTAAATGTTTTATTTGTTACTGTTGGAAAGAAGTTCTTCATTAGTGATGTCTGTGTCCAACCAAGTCTCAGTTAAAGCTACGATATCGGGATCGCCATCTTCCAAATAAGCACTCAATGCATCGCGCTTGTTTAGTAGGCTGCGAGTGATCGTGTAAGATGACGACAGCGTTGATATTAAGGTAGATTGCGATTTCTTAGCTATACCAGAAAATGTTGCCTTCTTTAGCTACAGGATTGACGGCACAACTGTGTCGGTAGCGCGGTCATAAACATAAGTGGTGTCATTAATACGAACCTTATCTATTCTAAGTTTGAAAGGCTGTTTTCTTGTTTTGGCAAATTCAATTAATTTTTTCCTTGCTTGCCTTGTGGACAAAAAAAAAATCTTCACGGATGGGATACTCAGTACCTTTTAGCTTGTGCGCAAGTGCGAGGATATTCTGCTTGTCTTTAAAAAGGGCCATTCGTGCTATGATGGGCCGACGTTTCACAGAAGAAAAACGCCCCAATCTATGCACGCGCTCAAACTGTGCGTTCACCATGGTAAGGCCAAGCTGTTCAGAGCAAAACAGTATAATGTTTTGTTCATACGCAGCCCAGTTTTCGCCTTGCTCATCAGCAATACCGAAAAACAGTACATTACATCGTCGCATTCTGTTTTCTGTATCATCACATCTTGAAGTGAGCGAGTGAAGTTGATCACATAAACTGCGTAACTCGTTATTTGGCTTCGAGATTTGAACACTATCGAGAGATGCAACCGTGTTTTCGAGTGCATCTATCCTTACAGCTAAGCAATCTACGTTGGCATCTGTGGCTTCTTGCCGTTCCCTGACACCTTTAAGCTCATTTAGAACAGCTGACTGTCCCGCTTCAAGTCTGCGCACAGTCTCAAGAACGGAAGCAAGCGTTTGCGCGATGGCATTTGTGTCCCGACGGCAGGGGTTTTGTTCAACATCCCCAGAAAGTAAGATCAACCAGCTACCTATGGAAGGACATACGCTCGACAAGAGTAATGACACCAGGCACAATTTATCAGAAAGCACTTCGGGGCACGACACCGCAATGAGGCAATAGTTATCAGTCTTAATACATGAAGCGCCAAGGCGGTAACTGACCTGTAAATACAGCAGCGGTAAGTGCCCCATTTCGGCGTAGGTGTCGTGCCCAAAGCGAGCCGTGACCGGACGCTGCTTATATCCCCTGTCGAGCGCTGCGATGATATCGGTGCAAGATCCAGGTTGCCAGCCCATTCCATGGAAGCGCTCCAAGTCTAGCGGGTTGAATGGGGATCCAGGCGGCAATGCGAGTAGAGCAATTGAAGGCGGGAGCCAGCACCCAGTGGACGAAGCACGGATGCCACATAAAATGGCAGCCTGTAAATGCAGCAGCGGTAAGTGCCCCATTTCGGCGTAGGCGTCGTGCCCCTCGTGCAGTGTCAGACCTAAATGTCATGTCCATACAACAGCCCAGAAATTCACTTTAACAATTTTATTAGGACTGTCAAACTAATCTTACTGCACAGAAAAACAATTTAATCACCGCAAGAGTTGATCAGCAAGTAATGCTGGAAAGCACAGGTCTAGTAGGCAAAGGTGTGGTGAAGTGCTTAAAAATTTATACCATATTGATGCAGGTTGATCAGACTTACTGTGATATTGTTTGTTTTACAATGAAAATAATAGTATTGTATAAGAGGATGCAAGCGACTCGTGTGCTGCTTGGTTATGCAAACCCCATGGGTCCCAGAAATACCTAAACAGGGTTCCTGTTTACAAATGCTGCTTGCGTCCACTAATCTAAAGCTATTAAATGTCAGCAGTATAAAGAGACGCTGCAAAAATAGGGCTTTAAGCTTCACAAATCCAATTTTGTTTCTTCTATACTCACACAACCTAAACACTGTGCTGTCGTGACAGCATCTGCCTAGCTCATTGCCACATTTAGCGACAAAAGCAGTGGTCACTCAGTTAGAGTTGCCTGTCCTAATATTATTCCAAGAATTCTTTAAACAATTTATTTTTAGGCACGAAGCATATCATGCCCAAATAGAAAATTAACCACTCAATAAGCTACTAGAAGTAGCTAAAAAATCAGCAGTCTTCTGAAGTCAGCTTGATTTGCAGATCCTAAAATTGGCTATTATTGAATTAGGGGAAGGAAAGAACAGCTTAAGTAAACATATTGTAACAGATACGAAAGGCACGGACAAGAAGAGAAGGAAGAGAGGACGAAGAGAACGAGGAGTTTGAGAGGCCGGGCTGCGCTACGATCACGCTACCATCATCGTCCAATTCTCCTGTAAATAAAACCATTCCTCCGCAACTCCTCGTAACAATATGTTTGATCAGAAAGTTGTGGTGGTGTGCTGCAGGCTAAGGCAGTGAAAGGAAGCCGTTTTGGCATTGGTCTACCTCTGTCCCAAAAGCAGGCACCACAGCCGAGGCGACTTCACTTGGCTTTGTCTTCAAATTCGCTTTCCCCTGCACAGAATACTCAGTCGAGGTGAGCTCAATGCATATCACCTACATTGGGGATGCAAAGACGCAATGCCAAGAGGATGCCATCTTGACAAAGAAGACGCCACAGACCTCAAATTAACAAATGACACCAACTATCCCAACCGCCACACCCTCCATTAAAACCAGCGTGGGCAACTGGAGCCTCCATCCAGAGCGTCAGTGTGACTCTGCCGCAAGAGGCAGCGACCATTATCCGGTATAACACTTGATGTAGGGGTGAAAATGTGCCACATTCACAAAATCAGGGTCTCAGGCTAGGACCATTTCCGTGATGCACTTGAGTCTGCAGAATATGAAGCTGCTGAAGAATCGCTAGCAACACGCATCTTTACAAACTGCAAAGAGCGACATGCGAACTAGAGCTTACTGGGGCAACATCCAGCCCTGACAAGCACCTGCTGCAACTTTGGGGTGAGCAAGCCAAGCTGCATATTGCATACTTAAATTGTGGCTGCACGCAACAAAACCTGATCAATGTTCTGCACAAGACTGAACAAGCAAGATGTCATACTAAGAAACTTGCTAGGCACTAGTGGATGGACCCCTGCGCGTCATTTGAACGTATAGGACTCAGTAAGACGTGACACATTCTCGGCTATAACAGGATGAAACAAATACTGTAATACTATTGAAAACACGCTGCTCGATCTTCAGTGCACATCTGAGAAACTTGAGGAACAAGCTGCAGATACTTTCCCCGACCACCTCTCAGTGACTGACCATCACCAGAGTCGTACGCACTTTAATGACCACTTGCCAAGGAAGGAATGGAAAGCCTCTTTACGATGGCAGAACCTGTTGTTGCTCTCGAACATGTCAACACTCAAAGCGCACGTGGCAAAGATGGAGTCATGCTGCAGATATTGAGAAATCTTGCCGAAACGAGGAAGCAAGCACTATTGCTTGTAATCAATGAAATCTGGAATATTGGAATTCCCCACAGAGTGGAAACACTTGGTCATGATGCCACTACCGAAACAAGGCAAGAAACCTAACACAATTGCCAACCTTTGATCAGTCTCACTCACCTTGACGGTGTGCAAATTGACTGAATGAATATGCCTCGCGAGGCTACACCACCATATCGGAAAGACAAGACTATTTCCACCTGTGCCAGATTGGTTTCCGGCCTAAGGTCGACACGTGCGACAATAGCCTCTTTCTGCATCAAAGCATCGCCAATACCAGCCGCTTTGGAGGAAAGATATATGGGTTCTTAGTCACAGTCGAACGAAGAAGAATGTCGAGCATAGTCTGCATAGTCTGCAACGAGGAAGTACTGATGGCCTTTCATGAAGCCTTCCCAGGCATTAGGGTTGCCAGTGTTGCCAAAGTCTCTTACGCAACCAAATGTTTGAAATATGAAGTTACACTAAACAACCAAAGACTTTTACCAACTGCACAGTTGGAAATTCAGGTAAAACCCGAACCAGCACACTTGGTTGCAGGAATGATTCGCTGATGAAGTAAGATGGTGACTTAACAGTTGGTGATAAGGTATACCAAATGCAAGTATGTGCAGTATGTATATGTACTGTTGGCCCGAAACAGATGAATTTTCTCCAAAGCAATATCAAAAGCTCATCTTTTTTTTCAGGATGCCGCTCATGTACTTGAGGCAAGGGTGGATAGGGTTATATAAAGCTGCATAAGCAGAATGATACAACTAGATGCAGCTGTTAAGCGTAATATTTTTACTGGGCTAAATTCTTGCTCGTTGAACTCATTCAAGATCGATAACTGTTGCACCAAAGTAGTGGACCACTATCAGAACAAAGGCATGTAGTGTGGGCATGTAAGGCATGTAACCAGGGTAGTTAGCCCATAACAGCAATAGCTGTTATGGGCTAACTCCCCTGGTTGTTCTAATGTCTTCTGGTGTTGTCACTGGAATTCCCAAAATTTCTTGCTAGAATATAGCAAATAAAGTTCTCATTGTGTTGCGAGGATTCAAACATATGATCAAAAGTTTGGCAGTCCACAATTCTGTATTTCAGCCACTCTGCTGAAAGTACAGTCGAGGCAAATACTGATCCTGGAAAGCACAATCAATCCAACAGGTGTCATGATTGGCTAAAACCTGCTTAATGTCTGCGTACTGTATATAGAGCTGGCCTCCTCGCCTTCAAGTTCTGACACATCACCTTCCCACTTGTGAAGGCAGTCCTATGTTAATTTTTCTTTTTTCTTCTTACAGGTAATGACAGTGATTGGGTGCATCTGATTCATTAATTTTCTTCTAGTGCTTGGCTTCTCAGATTTACTGGATGGCGCTGTTGGTGTCTTATTTTCCTCAAGCACAGCGCAAGACCTAGCAATGGGTAGCCCAAATATAGATTTCAGAAAACCAAAACAACTTCAGTAGTAAGAAGCTAAAGTGTTGTTTTTGTGGAGACCAGTGGCCAAGTCCGGATATGAAAGAGGAGGAAGAAAAGTCGAGTCTTTCCACTTCAGCACAACTCCCACAAATAAGTATGACTCGTGCTTATTTTACTTCTCTGACTTCCATTGGAAAGTGTTCACTTCAACAAATACGGCATGAAGCAACGTGCCTGCGCATATTTCACCAGCTACTGCATCATTGTTTCGCGTTATGAGTGAAACTGCAATTTTCTTTATGCCACAACTTACCCACTTTATTGTTTTGCAGTAGGTTGTTAGCTGTGCTGTTAAGGCACTTAAATACTCTTGAATAGTAGCAGAGAAAAAAATAAAAGTAAGAAAGCATTGGCTTTTTGTGCATAGAGTTTGCATACACAAGGTGCTCTCATGGCCATTTCTTCCCTATCTGCTAAACTATTCTAAACAAGAAAAAAGTATACACAATTATTGGGCAAAGTCAGACCACAACTAAACCGGAGCTATCCTTAGTAAGCAAAGTATATTTATTTAGTGACATTTTATCATCATCATCATCATCATCAGCCTGGCTACGCCCACTCCAGGGCAAAGGCCTCTCCCATACTTCTACAACTACCCCGGTCGTGTACAAATTGTGGCCATGTTGTCCCTGCAAACTCCTTAATCTCATCCGCCCAGCTCACTTTCTGCCATCCCCTGCTACGCTTCCCTTCCCTTGGAATCCAGTTCGTAACCCTTACTGACCATCGCTTATCTTCCCTCCTCATTACATGTCCTGCCCATGCCCCCCCTCCCATTTCTCTTTCTTGATTTCAACTAAGATGTCATTAACCCGCGTTTGTTCCCTCACCCCCACCTTATCCCTTAATGTTACACCCATCATTCTTTTTTCCATAGCTCGTGCGTCGTCCCCAATTTACGTAGAACCCTCTTAGTAAGCCTCCAGGTTTCTGCCCCGCACGTGAGTACAGGTAAGACGCAGCTGTTATACACTTTTCTCTTGAGGAATAATGGCAACCTGCTGTTCATGATCTGAGAATGCCTACCAAACACAGCCCAACCCATTCTTATTCTTCTGATTATTTCCGTCTCATGATCCGGATCCACGGTCACTACCTGTCCTAAAATGTATTCGTTTGCCATTTCCAGTGTCTCGCTACCTATTGTAAGCTGCTGTTCTCTTCCGAGACTGTTAAACATTACTTTAGTTTTCTGCAGATTAATTTTTAGACCCACCCTTCTGCTTTGCCTCTCCATGTCAGTGAGCATGCATTGCAATTGGTCCCCTGAGTTACTAAGCAAGGTAATATCATCAGCGAATCGCAAGTTACTAAGGTATTCTCCATTAACTCTTATCCCCCGTTCTTCCCAATCCAGGTCTCGAAATACCTCCTGTAAACACGCTGTGAATAGCATCGGAGAGATCGTATCTCCCTGCCTGACGCCTTTTTTATTGGGATTTTGTTGCTTTCTTTATGGAGGACTACGGTGGCTGTGAAGCCGCTATAGATATCTTTCAGTATTTTTACATACGCCTCGTTTACACCCTGATTCCAGAATGCCTCCATGACTGCTCAGGTTTCGACTGAATCAAACTCTTTCTCGTAATCAATGAAAGCTATATATAATGATTGGCTATATTCCTCACATTTCTCTATCACCTGATTGATAGTGTGAATATGGTCTGTTGTTGAGTAGCCTTTACGGAATCCAGCCTGGTCCTTTGTTTGACAGAAGTCTAAGGTGTTTCTGATTCTGTTTGCGATTACCTTAGTAAATACATTGCATTTTACGGTGTTTTCCATGTTTTTTGCTTTTTTTTGTAGGGCATGTTAATTTTTTTATACCATGTCAAGTGTGTGGTGCCACAGAGTTCTGGGATGGAGTCTTGCCCTTCCATTCTGTACAATAGGATGTCGTTTTTTTGTGTCCAAGGCCGTTTTACATTTGAGTGTGATTGTAGCATTTTGCTAAGTTTCGCCTCTGTCGCCGAAGCTTGAAAGCTTTACACCCTCTGCTGGTGGCATGACACGTGATTTTTTTTTCAGTAAAAGGAAGTCTGTCACTTATCCTGTGCACTGGTTGTATTTGTCTTTTTGAATTACAATTTGTTGCCTATATTTGCTCTGTTGTTGCATTTGAGATTAGGAATGGCTATCATAGTTGGCATCATTTAAGCATATTGCACACAATGTGGATGGTATGTACTTGCAATATATGGCCAACGTAAATATAAGTTAATAATTCAAGGATAGTGCCTTTGCATGGTGGTGGAGCCATGAATTGTGGCTATAAGGTACCAGGGGTGCAGGTAGCACTGCTTCTCCAGAATATAGTTCAACTCTACTACTTTCAAACATCATTGTTTTTATCGGCATTTGTATAGCTCCATTTCCTGTGAACAACACACATCTGGAAGAAGAGCGGCTTGCAGTTGGGGCCAATGAATAGCCAATATTCTGCCCGTTTTCATCTTATTAGCATATTTGTGAAGGCAGTCGTTTTTATAGTAGCCTGTTTGCCCAGTGTAGAAGCCGTTGCGGGGTGTCAGGATCTCGTACACATTTTCAGCTTTGCAGGGGACACAGCATCTGGCACATAGTTTGTCACGGGCCATGTCTTCGGGGCAAGTTGAGTTTACTCACTTGCAAAGGGAGAACCAAACTTGTTGAAATTGAGGTAAACCGCCTGTACATTTAGTGGCCTTCTTCATATTGCGTGAGATATGTGGTTATAGCGACCCTTGCTTTATGCACTTCTTGTCCGGCAGCAGTCTTTTGCTTTTGAAACACTCAGGATAGGTTTTAGCAAGCTGGACGGGAATAATACTGAAAAACCAGCAGATGTAAATGGTCGAACTTATCATGCGAAGCTTCATACAGTATGATGAGGGCGTAAATAAATGAGGGTCTTCTTCAGGTCCTTGTAGCACATGTCACGAGTTTGGAGCAGCATGACGTATAGCACTATTTTGATCGCATGCTATAGGTTCGGTAGGTGTGGCCATGGTTGAGGTGCTGTGCAAGGTCAGGAAAACACATATCTATGAGCAGCACCCTGGTAAAGGAGACGCTGGGAAAACTAGTGGGAAGCCTGTTGAACATCTGGTTGGCCCAGTTATTGGGTTCATCAAGCAAAGTGTGATAAAGAGAAGGAAGCCATCAACACATCAGAAGATTTTTACACATAAGCACCGTGCTAAGGTTCTCGGGCAGGTCTGTCATAACAAGCCAAGTCTTAGTGCGCAAGCTATGCACAACCAACTACATATGCCTTCTGTTCGGACAAAGAACTGCTCATTGTAACTAACGAGGATGGAGTGGACAAAAAAACAGCAGCTCCATTGCTCTGGTGTCACTGGTATCAACAGTGTTTTGTAATTCTGCATCGTCATACTCCCCAATGCCTTCTTGGGTGACATCAGCAAGGACCAGCTTGACGCAAGGGCTAATAGACACCTTTACAAGCTAAAAATGCATGCATGCGTGAAGAGAACATTGCGTCCAAAAAGTAGGCACTTCACAGGGGCTCTGGAGAAGGAACAGATTATTGACAATGGGCAAAGACAAGCTTCTCTGCTGCTAAACACCCAGCACTGTTGCCATGTAACGACCGCTGAAACAATCCCTCTCAAAAAGGAAATCATCTTTGTGTATCCATAAAGAGGGCAGACAGGCAAAGCCCCTTCAGCAATGCTGCTTGCTTCAAAAGGCCCACTTTGCACATCCTGAATGCTTCCTTCTTAGATTTTTCTGGGTGCAAGCATTCTACTGTCCAAAAGTTCTCAATGAGAGTACTGTTGGTTTGTTGGCAATTGCAACAAACTCCCTTCATAGTTGGTCTGAAGGCTCGCGGTGCTCATGAATCGACACCATGAGACAAGCAAGGTGACTGGATGCCTCCAAGCCCTTGTTCGTTTATCACACTGTTCTGTTAGTAACAACCAAGAGACCTGAAACCAATAAGCTCAAGTTCGGCACTCGTGTGGTTACTGTGGAGGATCCATAATGAAAAGCACAAAAACATAAAACTCAAGGGAAAGGATAAAGCACCATTTAACATTTAGCATTGCTGCAGCCCAGCCCCTTCTTTTATTTTGTCTGGTCATGCTACATTTTTTTGCTATAGATAGGCATGAACTTCTCCTGTGCACAGCTTATTTCAGAGAGCATAGGTGATGTTCCCAATCAGTGTCGCAATTTTTATATACACTATGTGCTGGCTCAAAGAGGCTTGAAACACTGCAATGGAAGCTTCTAACGGAAAAGGTGGCTGGAAGAAAAAAAAAAGAAGCTATGCTACAAACATCTTGGCAACACCTTGTCCCCTTAATAAATATTGTGCTTCCATATCAACTTCAGCCCTCCAGCTTAGAGTAATGTTAACGTGCACTTATGAACGAATCAATTCTCAAAGAGCATGTGCAGTCCAGCCAAAAGCATGGGCATGAATACACATTGTGCTCCTGCATTGAAGGTGAATAACGCTTTCCATAATGGCGAATGTGCTTTAGTAGACTTCCCTGCAATATGAATTTGTAATGTACAAAGAATTGTCAATGAAGCATACTACGAGCACGGATGCACTTGCAAATTATATCACAATGAAATATAATGAGCACAGAGTAAACCTGTGCCCTTTCCACTCTTAGTATGCTTTACTGCACGATACTTATTTCCACCCATGTATTGCGATGTAGGAAGCTACAAAAGAAACGTTGCATAATTGGGTTTTTAACATTACTTTTCTCGCAATACACCAATATTTTGCAGTGAAGCATACTAAAAGTGGAAAGGAACCATTGTCACTGGTCATAAGAGTTCTTTAATTATACACTCGCGCACCCGCTGCTTCTCAGGAATCCTAAGCGGACATGCTACGCTGGGTGATAGCGGCCCCCTCCCACTTTTAATATGCTTCACCGCGTAACTAAAATGTACTGCGGCGAAGAAGCAGTACATTTGTATTCAGTGAATAAACAAATGGTTTTTACAACAGTACAGAAATAAACGCGCACCATGCATCAGTCTACTACACGCAAGAGCGTCGCAAGAAAAGGTAGCTGCTTCACACAGGCCGTGTAGCCCACTTATCAGTCGTAAAGGGTATTATATGTAATTCAAAACTTCAGACACACAAAAATATGTTTATGTTTACGTTCGTACTCCTTGCGTAAGAAGCCTGCCAGAACTTCCACAATAGAAAGTAATTTACAACACACAAACGCAAAGAAGACAGACAAATGCCTCGTTTTCAACTCGGTCGTCATGCAAATGACATATATATATAGCACGGAAAAACGCGAACATGCTGTGTGTTAGCATCGTAAACTTCATACAAGGCAAGGAGCACACCACAATCCCGCGACAGCCGCTTTGAGACCAAAACGGGAGCACATGTCTGTGAACGCGCAAACGGAGCCCCTAAGCCACTCTGCTCCACCACCACCTTCACTGCACGGCTGCACCACCCGTTAAAAGCACAGCACACCAACCACACATTCAGCACTGAACAGTGGGTGGTCGACACAGTCGCATTTACATGACTTGTAGCTAGCAACACATCCCTCGATGTCCGTCAAGCAAAGGCGGATACGGCGACGCCACATCGCGGTTCACTGAACTGCGCTGTCGATGCGCTGGGCCACTTCGACATTTCAATTGTCACCAACGCCGGGTTCTCAACGAAGCATTGGTCACACAACGCAGATTCTGTACTACCAGAGCTCACAGAGGGCAAAGCCGCATTACCACTACTCACGACTTTCCGCCAAGTAACACAGAACCTACAACCAACACAAAAGCAACGCAAGCACAATCACATAAGCAATGTTCAAAAACGCGCGTTCCAGATAACGATCTAGCCGACAACAACACGCCACGACGTCGCGCAGCGCCATCATCGTGCCTTCTCAAAAATCTCTAAATGATCCTTTCCCTAGGCACTTAGGATCAGGTCACGTGAGGGATTTTTGTACGACATTGAGACGCACGCTGAACAATGTGCGTTGCGCGCGGCCAAGAGAACGACACGACGAGGGTGAACACGCCACGGCGTCGCTCGGCGCCACCATCGCGCCTTCTAAAAAATCCCTAAACGATCCTGTCCCTAGGCACCTAGGATCAGGTCACGTGAGAGATTTTTGGGCGACATTTAGACGCATGCGCCGGCCTGCCGGCAGACGCATCGAGTTACTATACTGAGTCTAGAGGACAAGCTACCCATAGGGCCCATGCATTGAAATCGGGAACCGCAAGAGCGCCGCCATGTTGCTACGCGCCGAGGTTGCCAGCTCCTGAGACGCTTGCTAGACTTGGTGACAGTAGTCAGTTTTAATCCGGCAACAGTAGCAGCGTAGCGCTTGGCGTCTCGCTTGTACTGTCGTGATGTGTGCGTGCAGCCGTGTGTTTGGGCTTTATAAATTGGTTCTTTATTCTATGTTGCGGGACGGCGTGTGTGTGGTCCATGTTTTCCGTACAGGTGGCAGTTATGCAACTGAGGGATGATCCTGTTGAAGTTTCCGGCGGTATGCGGTTTTCAGCGGTCACGCCTGTTGCGGGAGTGTCACACGACGAGGTTACGAGCTGTGTGTGTGTAGTGATTTTTACAAGAAAGGAAGAGAGAAGTGCAGTGCCGTAACTGTCTCTCAAAGGAGGACACCTCAACAGCACTGCACAGGGTAAGGGGAGTGGGGAGAAAAGGATCAGGAAGAGAAGGAAAGAAAGCGGCAAAAAAAAAAAGGACAGGGTTGAAGAAGGAGCGATGCGGGGCTTATAGCCGCGCTCTCAGCTGCGTTTCGCAGCAAAAGTCAAGGAGGGCAGCAAGCACTCTTTTGACGATAGAGGCGTGCGCTGCGGGAAACAGAAGGGCTCCCTCCGTGTCGCAAGGCAGACCCACGCGACGATACGAGGCACAAAGCGCAGTGCGCTCAACATCAAAGGATGGGCAATGCAACAGGAGGTGCTCGAGAGTCTCTTCTTCGCCGCATTTCACACATGCGGGGCTGCCAGTTCCGTGCAGTCTGTGCAATCGGGCGGCCGTGCTGTAGCAGCCGACGCGCAACCGCAGGAGAAAGGAGCGGTCCCAGCGGGAGAGGCCGGCGCGGGGGGAGGAGGCGAGGGGGAGTCCCCGCAGCAACACGTGAGTCAGGATGATGAGCGCGGAGGGTGCGTAGAATAGCCGTCTTCGCCACGTCGAAGCGAGTGACAGAGGTGGCGAGGGGGAAGCGAGCCGAGAGAGCTTGCTTCGCAAGGGTGTCGGCTGCTTCGTTTCCGGGGAGGCCAATGTGCGCGGGGACCCACTGCAAAACCAAGTCGCAGCCCTGATCTACGACGTGGCGCAGTTTCGATCCCACGCGCTGCACAAGTGGGAGACCGGCGTAGTCTTTCTGCAGCATAGACAGAGCCGCGCGCGAGTCTGTCAGGATCGCAGCAGACGAAGCACCGCACTGGTGAAGAAGGTCAGCCGCGAGGTCGATGGCCGCGAGTTCGGCGACTGTCGATGAGGCAGGGAAACGGAGACGGCACTGCCGGGACGCAGAAATGTCCGGTGCCGTGCACGCGGCAGCAGCGGAACCATCGCTGCAAACGGAGCCGTCAGTGTAGACGAGGAGGCGGTCGCGTAGGTGTTCGTGAATCAATGCAGCCGTCTCCTGCTGCATGGCACAAAGTGCTGTTCGGCGCTTGCTCGTGACGCCCGGGACGCTGATGTTAACGTCAAGCAGCGGGGAAGCGTGCGGCGATGGCGGCAAGGGAAGGAGTTGCGGCAGAGACGCGATGCGGGTGCTGAAGTCGGTGGCATGCTGACCCATGCCCGAGCCCTCGAGGTTGTTGAGGCGGCACACGAGACGCTGGCCCTGTGGCGACCGTTGCAGACGCTCGATGTGGTGAAGCGCCTGTTTCCTCGCACGAAGTGAGGGCGGCCAGTTTCCCGCTTCGGCGAGAGTTGCCCCCACTTGCGAGAAGCGGGGAAGCGCGTACATCTGGCGAACTGCAGTGCGGTGTTCGACGTCGACGGCCCTCCAGTTTGCTGCACTGGCGTTGGTAAGAGGCAGCGCGTAGAGCGCTCGCGAAGTTGCAATCGAGTTATAAACTCGGAGCGCAAGGTGCGGTGTGCAGCCACGGCCACGGGCGAGCAGGGAGCGTGCGGCGCCTGCGACTTTCCTGGCATCCCTGCAGAGATGTGTGGTTGCCGCATTAAAGTTCAGGCGGCAGTCGATGTGAAGGCCCAGGTAGCGAACTTCTTTCCGCCACGGGAGGGGGCTTCCGCGCAGCGAGAGAGTGGGCACTTCGGAGCGAGCACGGCTAGCACGGGGGTGAATCATTAGCGCCTCGGTTTTTGACGCCGAGAGCTGAAGCCCCACGCTGGTAAGGTATTCGTCCACGGCGGTGATAGCAGACTGCAGTGATTGCCGCACTTGGTAGCCATAGTCCGTGGGCCCGGAAGCGAAGAGAGCGATGTCGTCGGCGTAAATCGCCACACGGACTTCGAAGGCTGTTAGCTTCGGGATGAAATCGGGGAGCCTTGCAAGCGCCAAGTTGAATAGAAAGGGGCTAAGAACACTGCCCTGAGGAACACCAGCGGTCACGCTACGGGGGGTGCTGAGCGCGTCGCCAACACGCACTCTGAGTGTTCAGTCGCTAAGAAAGGCCGACACATAGTCCAGTAGGCGGCCGGTGATTCGCAGCTCGTGAAGCGCTTGGATGATGGTGCCGTGCGGGAGGCCGTCAAACGCGCGTTCAACATCGAGCAGCACCAGGTATGCGGCTTCGTGGCGGCTTGCAGCGTGCTCGAGAGTGGCGACAACGTCCGCGATGGAATCAGCTGTCGAGCGGAGTCGGCGGAAGCCACTTTGTTCCGGGGCAAGAGCGTCGAGGGCGGAGGCGATCCATTCGAGTCGGTTCAAAGCCATCGACTCCATCGTTTTGCCGGGTACCGAGGTCAGCGATACTGGGCGATAGGAGCTGATGTTCGAGGCTGGTTTGCCGCGCTTCAGAATGGGAACGACGATCGCCTCTTTCCAGTTGGCGGGGATGATGCCGCTGCGCCAGACGGAGTTGAAAACCTCGAGAAGTGAGGGAAGTTGAGCTGCGTCGATGTTCCTGAGCACTTGATGAGTAACGCCGTCGGAACCGGGAGCGGAGCGGCGTTTGTGCTTGTTCAAGACGATGCGCAACTCGCTGATCGTGAACTCAGCAGAACACAACACTTCTACATGCTCCATAATTGCGCTCGTTGGGAAATAACGCAAAGGAGCGAGGCGTTCAACCATGTTGTGCGGCGGAAGTTCGACGGCGGCTGTGACAGGGCACACAGACGGCGGGGCGAACGTATCCGCGAACAGTTCGGCCAACTGCTCGGCACTCAAGCCCTGAGCCACTGCGATGGAGAGTGCAGGGTGGCGGGGGATCTTGGGACTGAGCAGGGCGGCGAGGATGCGCCAGGGGCGGGCTTTATCGCGAGTGTCCTCCAAGGAGAGGCAGAGACTTTGCCAGCTCTGATTGCGGCGCTGCCTGGCATGACGACGGCACGCGGCGTCAAGGCGGTTGTAAAGAGTTCAGTGCTCCACCTTGTCGCTTTTGATGGCGCGGCGTTCGGCGCGTCGTCGTACTGCGCGTAAGTTCAAAAGTTTTATGTCGGGCGCCGGCGTTCCAGCGGGCACCGTACATGACCTGGTCGCGGCGGCAACGCAGCTCGAGATGTGCGAAAGGAAGTCAGTGTTGACAGGAGGATGCGTGGCACACAGCGTCCTGAAGAGAGACCAGTCCGTGATGCGGTAGGTGCGGATCCGGTCGCGGCAGAGGCCGAGACGGTCAAGCGAAATCGGATAATGATCCGATCCTTGCGTGTCAGGGCTGCGTACCCACTCGTATGGCACCGTTCGCTCACCAGCGATAAGTCTATCACACTCCCGCGCACATTCCGACGCACGAAAGTGTGACTGCCGGTGTTGATGATCAGCAGACCAGAGGAGGTGATAGAGTTCAGCAGGTTCCTGCCGTTAGGCTCACAGCGGCTGCTGCCCCATGCCGTGTGGTGGGAGTTAAAGTCGCCGCACACAACACAGTCACCGTCGATGCGCGCGGTGAGGCTCTCCACGAAAGAGGTATCCCATCGCTGCACGGGCTGGACGTAGACGCTGGCGACACAAGTGTCGACTCCCCCAACGCGCACAGTCACAGCCACGCACTCCACGGAGGTGGGAACGATGTCGGACACAGAGACGGCGGCTTGACCAAGGCGCGCACGCACATAAACAGACGCTCGAGAGCGGCCGGGTGGGTGGAGTGGATCGCGGCACGGAACGTCGGCACAAGACTGAAGTTCGCACGTGACGGCACTGTGGTAGGCGACGAAGCCCGAAAGGTTGCACTCCCCGTCGCGTACGTGTGTCTCCTGCAACGCGAGCACATCGTACTCGTGCAGGAGAAGAAGCTGGCAAAGCTCCGGGTGCCGGCGGCGCATCGAGCGGACATTCCACTGCAGTATGCGCGGCCGACGTTTCGCTGCTCGGCTAGCCATGACGAGGCAGGGACTGCTGTGCGGCCAGGGCCGCGGTGCACATCTGTCGCACCGTGTCGTCCATGTGCGGGGTGGTCTCCAGGAGCGCCCGCAGAGCTGCGGCGAGCGCCGCGATCAGGGCGTCCCTCGGGTCGCCAACAGGGGCAACTGCGGGAGGCGGCGTGGTTTCCGGCGCGGCGGGATTGACGCTGCGGCCACGTAAAGCATCGCTGAACGACACGCCAGCTTGTACCGTCGCTGAAGGGCGGGGCACGTTCTGCTGATGCTGACGATGCTCAGGTTGCGCGGCGCGAGCTTTGGCCAGCTCGAGCGCCTTCTTCCGAGTCATGGGCTGCTCGGAGGAGGCTAGCAGGATGGCTGCTTTCCTTTCGAGCTGCCAGTGTGGGCAGCGCGGCTCGGTGGCTGCATGGCGGCCTTTGCAGTTTATGCACGCGGGGTGCTGCGCGGCGCAGTCGCTTGTCGCGTGACCACCTCCGCAGCGGAGGCAACAGGCGTCGTAGGAGCAAGTGGCGCCGGCATGGCCGTACACACCGCAGCGGTCGCACTGGAGTGGGCGTGGCAGACGAGGTCGCACGAGCCGTCGTTGCTTGAAGAGAAGTACGTCCGTGGGGACGACGTTGCCGGCAAAGGTGACGCTCACGTTTGCGCCGTTGCGGGAACAGGACACAACGGGAACGGGAGCCTCTATGTTGTCCCTCAGTGTGTCGTTGTCAAAGGAGCTGTCAACGCCGAAAAGGACGCCGACGCAAGAGTGCTTGCCGAGAGCTTTCGCCTTCACTGGTATGTCCGCGATGGCTCGTACATCCAGCAAGCGGGACAGGTCCGCACCGGGCACAGAGTCTGCCGCAACCACGTTACGGCGAAAGTTGACGCGCACGCGTTTGATGCCATCAATGCGGCAAAGTTGGGCGGTGATAAGGTCACTAGACAGCTTCAAAAAGTTGTTTTTGCTGCCAATGGGACGGAAGAGCACAGTGTCGGCGGCATTGTCAGGGGAGGCATGTGCGTTTTGCGACGCATCCGTGATGAGCTCGGCAAACTGGCGGAAGCGTCGCTTCCTTTTTGGGCCGGGCTTAGACGCGGCTGAACGCCCAGAGAGCACTGCGGCGGCGTTTTCGTCTGCGGCAGCTGGCGTCTGTGACAGTTGGGGTGCAACGACGGGCAGTGGTGCATTAGAAACGACGGCTGTTACACGGGTGGCAGGGCCGGATGGAAGTTGGAGCTCGGAGACGGCGCAGGGGCGAACGCTCGGCGGTTGCTTGCGTGGCCCGGCAGGTTCGTCATCCTCGCTCTCGCGGGCGCGTTTCCGAGAACTGGTCAAGTCCATTTCTTCGTCGTCCGAGAGGGGAAGCGGCACCTCAGCGTGGGTTTCCTGCACTCAAGGGCCGTTCTCGGATGGCGCCGAAGTTGCCGCTGGGGCTGCCGGTGCGGTCGTAGGCACGGGGGGAACTGCAGGGATCTTCAACGAGGGGGCCCGTACACGTAGCCACTCGCCCAGCATGCGAGTGGCGCAACGCTCGAGGTCCTCCCTTGCCCGGAGCTCATCGAGGGTCGCGGGGTCGAGGATCAGCCGGATCAAGCTGGCATGGCGTCGAAGGCGGACGCGTGGCGGAGGCTCGCCGGGTGGCCGAAACTCCATACTGTGCTGCCGAGGCCTCTTCTCGCGTGCGGGAAGAAAGCCGAAAGCAGCGAAAAGCGCGGCAACGTGCTCCTAAGCGGGCTCAAACATGGGCGACGCCGAAACACGTGGTCGCAATCGAGGCGAAGTCGTCAGAGCGAGGAGCAACGTGACCTTCTCCGATCGCAGCTCAGACGCGACTGAGGTTACGAGCTCGAAGCTGTGGTCAGATTCCTCGTTGGCGTTCCGTAATTCCCTTCGCACGGGCGCGGTACGTTGCAAAAGCCGCTTTCGCGATGATCGGTTTTTTTATTATTATTATAAGTACTGATCCAGCTGTAGGGCACATGTAACCGACAAACGGAAGTCTCAGGAGAGCACCTGAGATTATAATAAAGCAGGCGGCGCAGGAACTCCAGGGCACCCAAGGGACAGTGGGCGGATCAAAGCTCGAAGCAGAACGGTACGTAGGTTGGGGCCGCCGAGGCAGGTGTGGGTGCCAGGGAGTGTTCGCACGGACAGCTCCGCTGGCACGCGCAGCAGAGCCTCGCAAGGTCGAGATACCTTAAAGGCACCTGCGCCCATGATCTTTCTTTTGCCTCGGTGCAGTGTGTAGGATTAAAGAGAATAATATGGAGGGAATCCGGTGCAGTCGCGAATGCGTCATGACAAATGTAGCTCGCGTCGCCTGGCGTGTGCAGTAATATCAGAGTTGGTTGTGTGAACTTTATGCATAATACACTTTGCTACGGTACCTTAACGCAATGGGTCTAGAGGACGGTGTTGGTACATTTTTTCGTACCGCCCTAATCCTATACCCCCTACTACAAACACACACACACATACCCCCCTCTTTTTATGTATAGATACAATTCCTTGCCATGACGGATCCATAGCCTCCTTTATTTTTGAAAAATAGAGGAGGCTATGGACCAATTGACCAGTTCAAGTTGTCAACTTGTCAGTAACTGTCATAGGAATCACTGTATTAAACACAATTCCACGATCGGATTGTTTACTTTCATTTTTTGTTGTAACACTGAGGACTACATAGAACTTTATTTTGTATATGTGAGAGAAGTATGTGGATATCACGAGCTTAAGCCAATGTGCGATACACAGACAAAGCAGCTGCTACAACATGGACTGCATTGAGGGCCACACAACACATACGTAATTAAAGGTGCAAAATATAGGGGGAAGCTTCAAAATACGCTCTGTAGCACTGCAAAGTGTAACATATCTTGTATGTGTACAATAAATGTTCAAAAATACAATGCATCAATGCCCCATTTGCCTTCAAGTTTATTATCAAGTTGAAGTTTACTGAAGTTTATTATGAGCATATGAACAACAGGAATCTACTGACACGCCCGCAGTCGAGGTGGCTGTTCGAGGTGTGCTGGCTGCCTCAGTGTAAGAAAAAGAAATTGGGTGAATGTCGACACCAGTGCCACTGATTCTTGCCTCTGACCTGCACGTGCCTCCACGGCATCTTTGTGCACAAGTGTGCTGGCGTGGCGAAGGAGTCATCCGAGAGAAAGAGTATCGTTTACATGGAGAAGTGGCTGTTCACATTGCCTGCCGCTTTCCCTCAAATGTTTCCTTGGCGACTAGGGTGACACACCCGCAGTCAAGGTGGCTGTTCGAGGTGTGCTGGCTGCCTAAACGAAAGAAAAAGAAAGAAATTAGATGAATGTCGATACCAGTGCTATTGCTTCTTGCCTCTTACCTGCATTTGCCTCCACGGCCTCTTGGCTTGCGGAGTCTGTATGAGGGAGCTGCTGTGGCTAGGCGTAGGCATTGTCTAAGCAAAAAGAAAAGGCCATTCAAATGGGAAATTATTGAAATCAATGCAGTTATGTCTGCTTCTTGCACTCTTCTTGCCCAAAAATTTTCAAACATAGTTTCCAGTACACACCAGGACTTTGACTGCTTCTGCTTTTTACCTGCAGGTGTTGCTGCGAGATCCTTAGTATGGCTGCGTGCAGCATTGTAACACTTGGTGGAGGCATTTGAAGTGGTAGCCAAAAATATAAAGAATCATCCTTGTCTGCACGAATGCTTTCAATTTCTAAATGCAGGGGTAACTATCACTATTAGTGCAAGGCCCCCCACATCTATGCGGCAAGTTCCATAGCTCAAAACTGAATTTTTCCTTTAGTGTTTCACACGGCGTCTGATATGTCCACATTAGATGTGATGTGTTTGTTTTTATTTATCCCAGTGTGGAGAGAGCATCATTAAATTGTTTTTTTATTTTTGCTTGTCTTGTTTTTTGGTTTATTTCTGAATTTATCAAGCACCAGTCTCATGATGCTAAAATGACTTATGTAATGGCAATCAGCTTTTGTTTTGCAGAAAAACAACGCATTTCCTGACCCATTGTTTGACATCCCCTCACTCGCATAATTTCGCAGAGTATTCTACCTATATTGACTTGCTTGACCTCCACTGAAGAGTCTTGCATTTTCAAATACGACTCTTTCCTTAAAATCATTCGACACTTCTCATAATTTCTGTACCTTGGGCTTCGATACTCTGCATTCACCTTTTTTGCTTGTTTCTGACTAAAAATGTCTTTTTTAATTTAGAGCTTAAATTTTACCTTTGGAACACACGGAAGGGCTTGCCATTGCATATCTGCATAAAAGGGAAACATGTTTCATTAAACATTTGCAAAATCCAATTGAAGATTGATGAAGACAGCTTGCAGTGTGATATGACTGAATGAGCCATAAAAGTAACTCAGCTCACTTGGTAAGTTAAAGCACATATTAGTGTGATGTACAAGATACGTTACACTAACGTGGTGGGCTCTCTTGCTTATACAACAAAATAATCGATGCGCGAGAAGAAAAGAATATTTTTGCATACCCCTTGTATACACTGATTTAAGGAAAATGAGCTGGAGCTTTCCACATGATCTACTTATTTTACCTGCGAGTATGGTCAACAAAAATGTGTCCCAGCTGCTTAGTGGTACTCGGGATTATGTCAGTATTGCATATGTGCCTGTTGTCTAAAATAATGGAATTTTGAAAATGCTCGCAGGGATCTGATGTGCATATCTGCAGTTTATGGATACATGTAAAAGACTCAGCATCAAGTGCAAGTGAACGTTCCCGCACGCCCGGAGTCAATCATACAAATAGATTCGCTGCACAAATTTGTGACCAGAAAAGATATTCCACATGAAATGGCATGCAAGGAAGTGTTGAAAATATTGCACAGTTAATATGTGGGTATGGGTATGTTATTAATATGTGGGTTGATGCACTCGCTATGCAAAACGGAGGTGAGGCGTGCAGACAGGACACAAGAGTAGAGTATTTACAAGCAAACAACACGAGCGCTGCCCACTTCTCTACTCTTGTGTCCTGTCTGCACGCCTCACCTCTGTTTTGCATAATGAATCCTTACCAACTAGCTCAGCTTTCTGTCGTTCTAAGTCTCGATGCACTCGATTTCGTCCGCATTAGGCACTCGCCTCTTGATTACTTCGTGGCACAGAGATACTCGGCATCAGGCTGTTTGTCTGCTGTGGCCTTTGTAGAAGCATGATTGTTCAAAGTGCAATAATTAAACAGATTCTTTGAGTTGCTTGCGGCTTCGCCAGTACAATTCCGGTGCGCTGGTCCGCCTGTCCAGCAATTTCCTACTGAAGGGAAATTGCAAATAAAAACACCGCTCCGCATGCAGAAAAATGCTCTACTGTGACGCTTCTCAAACGATTGTGATGCACCACAAGAGCTGCCTACTCGCGTGATATTCTCAACAAGGGGATACATTTGTTTACTTACACGTGAAGGTATATGCCAGAGCACTTCGGGGCTTCGGTGGCACACAAGGCACGAGTGTGTGTGCCATAACGTCCGATGTCGACGCGCGATCGCATGTCAAACCTAAACTGTACGAAACTACTACGCACCAAAAAACAGATTCGAAACCGAAATTCGCGTCATCCTTTATTGCATGAATGCGTACATCGTAATTTACATAAATCGCGGACTTAGCGATCGCTTTCTGCAAACTTAATATTAACGTACCACCTTCATAAAGCCATCAGGTATGCGTTTTTAGATGAGAAAGCATAAGGTGACCTGTACTTGCTTTCAGCTCTTTCAATAGTAATTGCGCTGGCCACATTGAGCAGTAGCAACAGGGCGGCGCCCTAGAGGTTCCCACTTTTCCGGCCCAGCTTTTCCTCTAGAGTTGTTCTACTAACTCTATGGGCAGACGTATGGGACGAGACGTTCATTTGAGGGATCGCCAGTCGTTTGTGCGCAGGCACGAGTAAGAGCGGGCGCGAGAGAGAAAACCTGGGGGCATTTGTTCTTTGAATATAGAGAAGAATGGCACCGCGAGGGGCGCTGCTGCTCCGGCGTTGAGAGCGCCGCATGCGGGGCAAAATTCAACTAGCGTGTGGTACGCCTCTCCCATCTCTCGTTCGCACCACCTTGATCATAGAGTTAGTAGAACAACTCTAGAGGAAAAGCTGGGCCGGAAAAGTGGGAACCTCTAGGGCGCCGCCCTGTTGCTACTGGTCAATGTCGCCAGCGCAATTACTATTGAAAGCGCTGAAAACAAGTACAGGTCACCTTATGCTTTGTCATCTAAAAACGCATACCTGATGGCTTTATGAAGGTGGTGCGTTAATATTAAGTTTACAGAAAGCGATCGCTAAGTCCGTGACTTATGTAAATCACAATGTACGCATTCATGCAATAAAGGATGACGCGAATTCCGGTTTCGAATCTGTTTTTTTGGATGCGTAGTAGTTTCGTACAGTTTAGGTTTGACAAAGGAGGCACTGGTTTGACATGCGATCGCGCGTCGACATCGGACGCTATGGTACACTCGTGCCTTATGTGCCACCGAAGTCCCGGAGTGCTCTGGCATATACCTTCACATGTAAGTAAACGAATGTATCTCCTTGTTGAGAATATCACGCGAATAGGCAGCTCTCGTGGTGCATCACAATCGTTTGAGAAACGTCACAGTATTTTTCTACATGCGGAGCGGCGTTTTTATTTGCAGGCTTCCCTTCAGTAGGAAATTGCTGGACAGGCGGACCAGCGCACCGGAATTGTACTGGCGAAGCCACAAGCAACTCAAAGAATCTGTTTAATTGTTGCACTTTGAAGAATCATGCTTCTACAAAGGCCACAGCAGAAAAACAGCCTGATGCCGATCGAGTATCTCTGTGCCACGAAGTAATCAAGAGGCGAGTGCCTAATGCGGACGAAATCGAGTGCATCGAGACTTAGAACGACAAAAGCTGAGCTAGTTGGTAAGGATTCATTATGCAAAACAGAGGTGAGGCGTGCAGACAGGACACAAGAGTAGAGAAGTGGGCGGCGCTTGTGTTGTTTGCTTGTAAATATGCTACTCTTGTGTCCTGTCTGCACGCCTCACCTCCGTTTGGCATAACGAGTGCACCAACCCACATATTAATAGCGTAGGCGTTTCATTAACTGTGCAATATTTTCAACACTTCCTTGCATGCCATTTCATGTGGAATATCTTTTCTGATCACAAATTTGTGCAGCGAATCTATTTGCATGATCGACTCCGGGCCTGTGGGACCGTTCACTTGCACTTGATGCTGAGTCTTTTACATGTATCCATAAACTGCAGATATGCACATCAGATCCCTGCGAGCATTTTCAAAATTCAATTATTTTAGACAACAGGCACATATGCAATACTGACATAATCCCGAATACCACTAAGCAGCTGGGACACATTTTTGTTGACCATACTCGCATGTAAAATAAGTAAATCATGTGGACAGCTCCAGCTCATTTTCCTTAAATCAGTGTGTACAAGGGGTATGCAAAAATAATTTTCTCGCGCACCGAATATTTTGCTGTATAAGCAAAAGAACCCACCATGTTAGTGTAACGTATCTTGTACATCACACTAATGTGTGCTTTAATTTACCAAGTGAGATGAGTTACTTTTATGACTCATTCATTCATATCACACTGCAAGCTGCATTCATCAACCTTCAATTGGATTTTGCAAATGTTTCATGAAACATGTTTCCCTTTTATTCAGATATTGTTGTGCCATTACCACAAGCCCGGATTCCGAATCTGCAAGATGGAGAATTTTCCTGCGAGCGCCCTTTGGACAAACCCGGGGCTGCGCCGAAAGGCACAGCGCCCTAATTCTCCCTTGACAAGTCAAGATGCTGAGCCGTCAGGCAGTGGTGTCCTCCGGAGAAGCATCGGCGGGCAACATGTTCAAACGTGTCGTCAAGTGCCAGACAGCCCGGCGCCGTACCTCCCCTTCCCTGGAGGTCACCGCGCCCGCCAGTTTTGAACGGGGTGGCCAGCGTGGTCGCTGATTGGACCCCCTCCGACGACCGTCGAGTGCTCACTTTGTATTGGGCCGTTTGAGTGACAATGGTTTCTGGGGGCTTATAACCCGCGGCGCGCCGCCTGGAAAACCGGATCCGCCGACCCACCGGGAGCAGAGTGCCGCTCTCGACTGGGGTGAGATGTGTCACGCGTTTTCGCCGGACGTCGCCGTGCGAGAACAGTCGCGTTTGCTGTGAGCTCTCGGCCCCAGTGCCGATCCCTTCATGTCCTGTATAATGACCTGTATATAGTGTATAAAGTCCCTTTTGTTATTCTCACCGATGCCTGACTCGGAGTCTTCGCTACCAACGCTCTGTCACGAAACGGGTGACGAGCGCTACGGGACCACCTCAAAGTCGTAACAGTGGCGGCAGCGGTGCAAAGTCGTAACGGTGGATGGCAGCTACGGGATTGACCGGCATCAGCTACCTCGGCGCGGTGAGTGCCTGAAGTTTACCTCAAACACCAGACTTTCTCTGACACAGGTTATAGTAGCTTAGGGAAGGATTTGGTGTTGCATTGTGATAACCTTGTGTGTTTCAAGCCTAGTAAGAGTGTTTTGAAAACCAGGGGATGCTGAGGGGGTAAACAGGGCAGTGTGTGAAATACTTGCATATGTCTTACTAGTAGCATTATAGTAGCGTACGGCAGGTATATTCAAAAAGGGTAAACAGCAGGAGGACAGTGTGAACGATGGAGAAGTACAAGGTGAAGGAACTTCTCGAAATTTGTGAGGAGTTGGGCATTGAGTTGGGCTCAACCAAAAGAAAGAATGCGATCCTTGAGGTCATGAGGACTGGGGACGTAACGGCTGAGGAAGCCGCAGAAGCCTTGGCGGGTATCAATGAACGTCGTTGCGAGCAGGAAAGGAAAGAAAAGGAACGTCGCGAGGAGGAAAGGGAGGAGAGGAGAGAAAAGGAACGTCGCGAGGAGGAAAAGGAGGAAAGGAGAGAGAGAGAACGTCGCGAGCACGAGCTTAAAATGAAAGAGTTGGAGATCCGAAATAACTCGCCCGCGCCTGGTCTCACTTCTAATGTTCCGAGAATACGCGATCAACTTCCACCCTTTGTCGTCGGAGAGGATATGGCCAAATACCTCGTGAAATTTGAGCACGTGTGCGAACGGAATAGCATTGAGCGATCCCTCTGGGCACAGAATCTGTTAGCCTTGCTTCCTGGGGAGGCATCAGACGTAATAACTTGCTTATCGAAAGAGGCGTTTGAGAGCTACAGTGATGTGAAGGAAGCGCTACTGCGGAAGTACAAATTGTCGCCCGAAGCTTTCCGGCAGAGGTTCCGGTATGCAAAAAAGGGCAAGGAGTCGAATGTTGACTTCGCGTTTCGTCTAAAAGCCGACTTGGTGGAATGGCTGAAGGGCGAAGAGGTTTACGACGACCGCGACAAAATCGTCGAATGCATCGCGTTGGAGCAGTTCTACCGTTGCATTGATGAGGATGTCAGGCTCTGGCTGCAAGATAGGCTAAAGGAGGTTAAGGTAAACAAGGCAGCAGAGTTAGCGGAAGAGTATTACACCCGCCGCAGCTTGCACAGCAAGGCAGTGCGCGTAGAAAAAGCAGATAGGAGAGATGGGTTTTCCGGGAAGCCCGACGAACGGAAGCAAATCACGCGTCGCGAGTTTCGGAAAGACGAGTCCCTTACCAAAGAAACTGTAAGGGAAGGACAGAATACATCTCAGAATGCTAACGATGGTCCCAAGCAGCGAAACGATACGACGCGTTCTTTTGAAAAACGGAAGCCGTTAACTTGCTACAATTGCAAAAAGCAAGGGCACATCGCTGCGAGCTGCCCAGAGAAAATTGCTTTTGCAACAATACGGGAAACTAACAAAAACATACGACTCTTGGAGCCATATATGCGGGAAATTAAGGTAAACGGCAAGAAGTGCCGAGCACTTCGGGACTCTGCAGCAACTATGGACGTTGTCCACCCGTCTTTCGTCTCCTCGAATGATTTTACGGGAGAGTGCGCTTGGATACGGCAAGTGGCCGAGGAGGAGAGTGTCTGTTTACCGATCGCAACGGTTATCATTGAAGGAGAGTTTGGGAAACTTAACACAGAAGCCGCTGTGTCTGCCGCCCTCCCGGAGTAATTTCCCTACCTCTTCTCAAATAGCTCGGAACAGCTGCTGAAGGATCAGGGCAAATCATTCTTTGCCGACGTGGCTTACATGGCCCTCACGCGATCCAAAGCGCGCCAGCTGTCGAGGGAACTTGACTTTGAGTCGGTGAGCGAACAGAGGTGCGGCACACGGACTGATCAAGGTAACTTGAGTGGCGAGCAGGCACGGGAGAGGCAGAGCGCGGAGGCTAGCCTGGTCGAGCGTGTCCTGGAAGTGACTGGGAGTGACGCGTTCCGTGCTAGCCGCGATATGGACACGACGCCGCAGTTAGGCGACGCATGCTCCATACTCGCTCCGGTTTCCGCCAGCTGGCAGGAGCTAGCTGCAGTTGAAAGAGAAACTCTGATTCGTGAGCAAAAGGAAGACTGTTCAATAGCCGATCTGATGAAGAGCGTCAAACTGGGAGTGGAAAAAAAGAGGGTTTCATTTTACGAGGAATCTGGCTTATTGTACCGCCGCTACACGGATAAGCAGGGTCGCAAATATGAACAGCTTCTGATTCCTCGGAAATATCGCCGACAGTTACTGGAACTCGCGCACGAAAACGCGTGGGCAGGGCATCTTGGCTTGAAAAAGACCAAGGCTAGAATGGCTCAGGAGTTTTATTGGCCGTATTGTTGGAAGGATGTCGAACAATTCGTGCGCTCTTGCGACACCTGCCAGAGAATCGGCAAATCCACTGACAAGTGGAAGGCACCGATGAAGTTGGTGCCAGTCATATCCGAACCTTTTCGGCGACTAGTAATCGATATTGTAGGCCCTCTGCCAGAATCAACGAACGGTTGTAGGTATGTTCTGACCACCCTGTGTGTCGCGACCAAGTTCCCCGAGGCAGTACCTCTTAAGGAGCTAAATTCCTCCCAGGTCGTGGACGCTCTGCTCTCAATATTTGCACGCGTCGGGTTCCCTTCCGAGATTCAGTGCGACAATGGCAGCGTCTTCACCAGCTGCCTAACTTCTACTTTTTTGGAAAGATGCGGCATTAAGGTAGTGCACAGTTCCATCCATCACCCGCAATCTAACCCAGTAGAGCGTATGCACTCGGTGCTGAAGCGAATATTGAGAGCCCTGTGCTTTGAGCGTCACTGTGACTGGGAGGCCTGCATTCCCGCCGCTATGTTCGCCTTGAGATCGGCTCCCCATGAGAGCACCGGCTTTAGTCCCGCGGAGCTTGTATATGGCCGGAGCCTAAGAACTCCGTTGCGCATGCTGCGAGAGTCTTGGGAAGGCAGTGACGACGACCCAAATGTAGTCTCGTACGTCCTTGACCTCCTCCAGAGGCTCGGGAAAACCAAAGATATTGTAGAGAGCCACATGAAGGCGGCGAAAACCTTGTCAAAGGAATACTACGACAAGTCAGCAAAAAAACGCACCTTCGAAGAAGGTAGCCAAGTGATGTTGCTGCGACCGTCAAAAAAAAACAAGCTCGAGGTTCATTGGGAGGGGCCCGCAAAGGTTGTAACTAAGCTTTCCGATACCAACTACGAAGTTAAATTAGGGAAACGGCACAACAAAATTTACCACAGTAACTTGATGAAACCCTACTTTCAGCGTCGCGCGATTATAAGCATGACGATAAATGCTGACGATGAGGAAGGGGCCGAAATCCTGACGACGGCTGATATGAAGGTATGTGGTTTAGAGCTAATGGTGGAACAGCTGACGTTGGAAGCGCGTCTAAGTGCCGCCCAAAAGGAGGACTTAAAGGGAATCATTTCAGAGTTTAGGGAGGTTTTTTCGAACCGTCCCGGAAGAACAACGGTCCTAGAGCATGACATCGAGTTAACCTCTGATCAACCGATCCGCAGTAAACCGTACCGTTGTTCGCCCGTGCAGAAAAAAATCATGGCTGAGGAGATTCAGCGCATGCGTGACTTGGGGGTTATAGTACCAAGTGAGAGCGACTACACGTCGCCCTTGATACTAGTCCAGGCTCCAGGAAAAGATCCTAGGCCATGTGTCGATTATCGGCGTCTGAACGCGATAACCCGAGATCAGACATATCCGATACCGAACCTGGAAGAAAGGGTAGAGACAGTGTCGAAGGCAAATTATATATCTACCCTGGATCTCGTGCGAGGCTATTGGCAAGTACCCCTTACGGAACGAGCGAGCCGTTATGCCGCCTTCGTTTCCCCGCTTGGAACGTTCCGGCCACTCATGTTGAGCTTCGGCCTCAAAAACGCGCCGTATTGTTTCTCTAGCCTGATGGACAGAGTGCTTCATGGTTTAGGCGAGTTCGCATTGCCGTACCTCGATGATGTTGCCATATTTTCGGACACTTGGGAATCACATCTGGAGCACTTGCGAGTCGTGTTGAGCCGGTTGAAAGAGACAGGTCTTACTGTGAAACCAGCTAAATGTCACCTAGGTTGCGGTGAAGTGACTTATTTGGGCCATGTGGTGGGGCGCGGCCGGCGTAGACCGTCCGACATCAAGGTAGCTGCTATTTTGAACTATCCCCGGCCAACCACGAAGACGGATATACGGGCCTTTTTAGGTTTAGCTGGATATTACCAACACTATGTGAGAGACTACTCTGACCTTGCCAGCCCGCTAACCGACGCACTTCGGAAGTCGGAGCCCGTTAAGGTGACGTGGGACTCAAAGAAAGAAAATGCGTTCCAAATGCTGAAGCGAGCATTAAGCCATAAGCCGGTTCTGACGGCACCAGACTTTTCGAAAGGTTTCATCATTCAATGCGACGCGAGTGATCGCGGCATGGGAGCGGTACTATGCCAAGAAGATGCTAGTGGTCATGAACGACCAATTTTGTATTTAAGTCGCAAACTAAGTTGTAGAGAAGAGGCCTACAGTACCTCTGAGAAAGAGTGCGCCTGCGTTGTGTGGGCCGTTCAGAAGCTGGCTTGTTATGTCTCCGGTTCTAAGTTTGTTGTGGAAACAGACCATTGCCCTCTAACTTGGTTAAGTAGCATGTCCTCTAAAAGCGGCCGTTTGCTGAGATGGAGCATGACCCTCCAGCAGCACAGCCTCGTTGTCCGTTATAAGAAGGGAAGGTTGAACGCGAACGCTGACGCTCTAAGTCGTGCATTCTAGGCCTCGCTTCTTTCAGTGGCCTACTCGTTCCTACTCGTTACTTACCTTCTCTTGCTTCGCGACGACCTGTCCTGTTCACAGGGAGATCGGGGGAAAAATGAATGACCTCATTGGCTTCCTCAGTAGTATGTTTTCGGTCCAAGTGATTTCAAGGGGACCATTCTATTTTTCATTGTTATTGCTGATTATTAATTGTTCCTGATTTTTGGTGTGTTGTTCATTTGAAAAAGGGTTGTTTGAGCCTTGTATACTAGATCGTACACCTGCCTCTTGTTGCAGCGGGAGCAAAAAGGGGGATAGCAATTCAGTTAGGTTGATTTGGATTATAGCCTTGTCTGGTGTTTGACGGGAGACAGAGGGCACTTGTTCGTGTTGGGTGTTGCCTTTTGCCGGTCGGTTTTGCAAGCTGCAGAACGACCAACCGGGACCAGTGGCGAGAAGCAAGGGCTTAGGAACGACCCGAGCGGAGCTGGTTGAGGTGCCTTGGCGACAACGCGGTGAGCCGAGCTCCTGTCCTGGCGAGTGGGACCTGGACACGTGAAGTGACCTGGCGTCCCGACACTGGACGTAAACTTGGACGAGCCTGACGAACGTGCGCGCCTGGCATCCGAGCCACGTGGAGGCAGCTCGTCTTCCCGGCGCCTTATCTGAGGGCGGGGATGCTGTTGTGCCATTACCACAAGCCCGGATTCCGAATCTGCAAGATGGAGAATTTTCCTGCGAGCGCCCTTTGGACAAACCCGGGGCTGCGCCGAAAGGCACAGCGCCCTAATTCTCCCTTGACAAGTAAAGATGCTGAGCCGTCAGGCAGTGGTGTCCTCCGGAGAAGCATCGGCGGGCAACATGTTCAAACGTGTCGTCAAGTGCCAGACAGCCCGGCGCCGTACCTCCCCTTCCCTGGAGGTCACCGCGCCCGCCAGTTTTGAACGGGGTGGCCAGCGTGGTCGCTGATTGGACCCCCTCCGACGACCGTCGAGTGCTCACTTTGTATTGGGCCGTTTGAGTGACAATGGTTTCTGGGGGCTTATAAGCCGCGGCGCGCCGCCTGGAAAACCGGATCCGCCGACCCACCGGGAGCAGAGTGCCGCTCTCGACTGGGGTGAGATGTGTCACGCGTTTTCGCCGGACGTCGCCGTGCGAGAACAGTCGCGTTTGCTGTGAGCTCTCGGCCCCAGTGCCGATCCCTTCATGTCCTGTATAATGACCTGTATATAGTGTATAAAGTCCCTTTTGTTATTCTCACCGACGCCTGACTCGGAGTCTTCGCTACCAACGCTCTGTCACGAAACGGGTGACGAGCGCTACGGGACCACCTCAAAGTCGTAACAGTGGCGGCAGCGGTGCAAAGTCGTAACAATATGCAATGGCAAGCCCTTCCCTGTGTTCCAAAGGTAAATTTAAGCTCTAAATTAAAGAAGACATTTCTAGTCAGAAACAAGCAAAAATGGTGAATGCAGAGTACCAGAAACCCAAGGTACAGAAATTATGAGAAGTGTCGAATGATTTTAGGGAAAGAGTCGTATTTGAATATGCAAGACTCTTTAGTGGAGGTCAAGCAAGTCAATATAGGTAGAATACTCTGCAAAATTATGCGAGTGAGGGGATGTCAAACAATGGGTCAGGAAATACATTGTTTTTCTGCAAAACAAAAGCTGATTGCCATTACATAAATCACTTTAGCATCATGAGACTGCTGCTTGATAAATTCAGAAATAAACCAAAAAACAAGACACGCAAAAATAAAAAAAACAATTTAATGATGCTCTCTCCACACTGGGATAAATAAAAACAAACACATCACATCTAATGTGGACATATCAGACGCCGTGTGAAACACTAAAGGAAAAATTCAGTTTCGAGCTATGGCACTTGCCGCATAGATGTGGGGGGCCTTGCACTAATAGTGATAGTTACCCCTGCATTTAGAAATTGAAAGCATTCGTGCAGACAAGGATGATTCTTTATATTTTTGGCTACCACTTCAAATGCCTCCACCAAGTGTTACAATGCTGCACGCAGCCATACTAAGGATCTCGCAGCAACACCTGCAGGTAAAAAGCAGAAGCAGTCAAAGTGCTGGTGTGTACTGGACACTATGTTTGAAAACATTTAGGCAAGAAGAGTGCAAGAAGCAGACATAACAACTGCATTTATTTCCATAATTCCCCATTTGAATGGCCTTTTCTTTTTGCTTAGACAATGCCTACGCCTAGCCACAGCAGCTCCCTCATACAGACTCCGCAAGCCAAGAGGCCATGGAGGCAAATGCAGGTAAGAGGCAAGAAGCAATAGCACTGGTATCGACATTCATCTAATTTCTTTCTTTTTCTTTCGTTTAGGCAGCCAGCACACCTCGAACAGCCACCTTGACTGCGGGTGTCACCCTAGTCGCCAAGGAAACATTTGAGGGAAAGCGACAGGCACTGTGAACAGCCACTTCTCCATGTAAACGATACTCTTTCTCTCGGATGACTCCTTCGCCACGCCAGCACACTTGTGCACAAAGATGCCGTGGAGGCACGTGCAGGTCAGAGGCAAGAATCAGTGGCACTGGTGTCGACATTCACCCAATTTCTTTTTCTTACACTGAGGCAGCCAGCACACCTCGAACAGCCACCTCGACTGCGGGCGTGTCAGTAGATTCCTGTTGTTCATATGCTCATAATAAACTTCAGTAAACTTCAACTTGATAATAAACTTGAAGGCAAATGGGACACTGATGCATTGTATTTTTGAACATTTATTGTACACATACAATATATTTTATACTTTGCAGTGCTACAGAGCGTATTTTGAGGCTTCTCCCTATACTTTGCACCTTTAATTACGTATGTTTTGTGTGGCCCTCAATGCAGTTCATGTTATAGCAGCTGCTTTGTCTGTGTATCGCACATTGGCTTAAGCTCGTGATATCCACATACTTCTCTCACATATACAAAATAAAGTTCTATGTAGTCCTCAGTGTTACAACAAAAAATGAAAGTAAACATTCCGATCGTGGAATTGTGTTTATTACAGTGATTCCTATAACAGTTACTGAGAAGTTGACAACTTGAACTGGTCAATCGGTCCATAGCCTCCTCTATTCTTCAAAAATAAAGGAGGCTATGATCCGTCATCGCAAGGAATTGTATGTATAGATAAAAAAAGGGGGTATGTGTGTGTGTTTGTAGTGGGGGGTATAGGATTAGGGCGGTACGAAAAAATGTACCAACACCGTCCTCTAGACCCATTCCGTTAAGGTACTGTAAGAAAGCGTATTATGCATAAAGTTCATACAACGAACTCTGATATTACTACACAAGCCAGGCGACGCGAGCTACATTTGTCATGACGCATTCGCGACTGCACCGGATGCCCCCCATATTATTCTCGTTAATCGCGCTGACTGCACCGAGGCAAAAGAAAGATCATGGGCGCAAATGCCTTTAAAGTATCTCGACCTTGCGAGGCACTGCTGCGCGTATCAGGGTAGCTGTCCGTGCGAACACTCCCTGGCACACACACCTGCCTCGGCGGCCCCAACCTACGTACCGTTCTGCTTCGAGCTTTGATCCCCCCCACTGTCACTTGGGTGCCCTGGAGTTCTTGCGCCGCCTGCTTTATTATAATCTCAGGTGCTCTCCTGAGACTTCCGTTTGTCGGTTACATGTGCCCTACAGCTGGATCAGTACTTATAATAATAAAAAAAAACGATCATCGCGAAAGCGGCTTTTGCAACGTACCGCGCCCGTGCGAAGAGAATTACGGAACGCCAACGAGGAATCTGACCACAGCTTCGAGCTCGTAACCTCGTCGAGTGACACTCCTGCAACAGGCGTGACCGCTGAAAACCGCATACCGCCGGAAACTTCAACAGGATCATCCCTCAGTTGCATAACTGCCACCTGTACGGCAAACATGGACCACACACACGCCGTCCCGCAACATAGAATAAAGAACCAACTTATAAAGCCCAAACACACGGCTGCACGCACACATCACGACACTACAAGCGAGACGCCGTGCTGCATGCTGCTACGCTGCTACTGTTGCCGGATTAAAACTGACTACTGTCACCAAGTCTAGCAAGCCTCTCAGGAGCTGGCAACCTCGGCACGTCGCAATATGGCGGCGCTCATGCGGTTCCCGATTTCAATGCATAGGCCCTATGGGTAGCTTGTCCTCTAGAGTCAGTATAGTAACTCTATGGCCTTGATTGCCTCTTGCAGCGCGCGTCTCCTGCGGCGGCGGCGCGTTGGCCGCATTGTCGGGAAGCGTTCTACTGTCAGTTGCAGTGCGCCGATCTCATCGTTACTGCATGAAATGAGCCGATGTTCTTTACTAAGCGTTGTGCGACGTCAGGGCCTCTCCTGAGTTTCCTTCCTCCATAAGAGGCCCTGACGTCACTCTTTGTGAAGCTAAAGTGAAGCCGGAAGTTGGTGTTGCTCATGGCGTTGCTCCGCCTATCGGACCAGCTCTCCTCTCTTGTTTACATTTCTCGCGAGACCACGCCGCGCTGCGCGCAACCGGGCTGCCCGGACGCGCGCGTTCCGCAGCAATACTAAACAATCGTTAGCACGTTAGCTTTATTCCGCCAAAGAGGGCAAAATTTCCCGCGGATATTCCTTCGTCCGTTGCTATTGCCGTCCGTACATTGCGTACAGCATTGCATGCGCGTTCATTTCACGAACTTTAGTTCCTCCTGTCCCACCTGGCCACATCAACATCCGGTATAGCACAGTCCAGATAACGCAGAGCAACAAAACCCGGAGACCAACGCAAACCTGCCCGCACGGCGCCTTTACACGGTACGAAACCTACGGGGCAACATGTGTGAGCGCACAGAACAATAATAAAACCGCCATTGTGGCCCGAAAGGCGTGGCCGCTAGAGCAAAGTAATAAAAAAACAGCAAGAAAAAGGAGAACCCACTACGTCATTTCCTCCACACTTTTCTCCTAGCACGCGGAGGGGGTAGGGCCTCTCCTCAGTTTCCTTCCTCCATTATACACAAGGAGCCAAATCCCCAAAAATCCCCCAGATTTTCTCTCTCGCGCCCGCTCTCACTCGCGCCTGCGCACAAACGACTGGCGATCCCTCAAATGAATGTCTCGTCCGCATGTCTTGTACGAGCACATCATATTTGGAATTCTCTGCTCTTTCTCGGCATGCGCGAGGAGCAGTGGTTGCGTCAGAGAAATGTGGGAACTTTCGGTCCTTGAGATTTCTCTTCGCCTAGGTACTACGGGGAAGAAAGTTGTTAGCTTCGTTTGTCCCTAGCCAAGCTGGCTGAACAGAATCGACAGAATGCGTGGCCGGCAAGGCGAAAAAGCCGTGTCAGAGGTGAGTTTGTTGCTATTTTCTTCCGACGGTAGCATATTAAATTTTCATAGTCGCAGGGGGATATGTTTGGATGTAAGGTGTCTTCTCGGATGACTTTGGTGGCAAAGCATTACATCGCGCCGATGCAATTTATAAGTGTCGTTGAGCAAGGTCAGCATACCGCACACTAAATTCATGAGATTCGCGGGAACGGAAACAGTTTATGAATTTGACTGCCGTGCCGATGCGAGTTGGGTGCTTTTCTCGGATGACTACTGTGCCTCGCCATGCCAGCTCATCTGTGCAGACTCCACCAACAAAGTTGCCATGGAGGCACGTGCAGGTCAGAGGCAAGAAGCAGTGGCACTGGTGTCGACATTCACCCAATTTCGTTTTCTTACACTGAGGCAGCCAGCACACCTCCAACAGCCACCTTGACTGCGGGTGTGTCAGCAGATCATCTTGTACATATGCTCATAATAAACTTCAGTAAACTTGAACTTAATAAACTTGAAAGCAAATGGGACGTTGACGCATTGCTTTTTTGAACGTTTAGTGTACACGTACATGTTATAATTTGCAGTGCTACAGAGCATATTTTGAAGCTTCCCTTTATATCTTGCACCTTTAGCTGCGTATGTGTTGTGTGGCTCTCAATGCAGTTCATGTTGTAGCAGCAGCTTTGTCTGTGTATTGCGCATTGGATTAAGCTTTTGATATCAACATGTGCAAAAGGCCAATACTTCTCTCACATATACAAAATAAGGTTCTATGTAGTTCTCAGTGGTACAATAAAATGAAAGTAAACAATCCGATCATGGAAGTGTGTTTATTACAGTAATTTTTATGACAGTTATTGACAAGTTGACAACTTTAACTGGTCAATCCGTCATGGGAAGGAATTGTATGTATAACCCGCCGTGGCTGCTCACTGGCTACGGTGTTGGGCTGCTGAGCCCGAGGTCGCGCGGTCGAATACCGGCCACGGCGGCCGCATTTCGATGGGGGCGAAATGCGGAAACACCCGTGTATTTAGATTTATTGTGCACGTTAAAGAACCCCAGGTGGTCGAAATTTCCGGAGACCTCCACTACGGCGTGCCTCATAATCAGAAAGTGGTTTTGGCACGTAAAACCCCATAATTTAATTGTATATATACATATCGAAAAAAAGGGGGGTATGTGTGTGTGTTAGTAGGAGTAGTATAGGATTAGGGCGGTACGAAAAAACGTACCAACACCGTCCTCTAGACCCATTGCTTTAAGGTGCCGTAACAAAGCATATTATGCATAAAGTTCATACAACTAACTCTGATATTACTACACACGCCAGGCGACGCGAGCTACATTTGCCATGACTCGCATTCGCGACTGCGTCGGATGCCTTCCGTATTATTCTGGTTAATCGGGCTCACTGCACCGAGGCAAAAGAAAGATCATGAGCGCAGGTGCCTTTAAAGTATCTCGACCTTGCGAGGCACCGCTGCACGTGCCATAGGAGCTGTCCGGGCGAACACTCCCTGGCACACACACGTGCTTCGGCGGCCCCAACCTACGTACCATTCTGCTTCGAGCTTTGACCCCCCCCCCCCCTGTCCCTTGGGTGCCGTGGTGTTCCTTCGCAGCCTGCTTTATTATAATCTCAGGTGCTTTCTTGAGACTTCCGTTTGTCGGTTACATGTGCCCTACCAGCTGGATCAGTGCTTGTAATAATAAAAAAAACGATCTATTGTCGCGACGATAGATCGCGATAGCAGCTTGTGCAACATACCGCGCCCGTGCGAAGAGAATTACGGAACGCCAACGAGAAATCTAACCACAGCTTCGAGCTCCGAACACGTAACCTCGTCGAGTGACACTCCTGCAACATGCGTGACTGCTAAAAACCGCATACCGCCGGACCATCAACAGGACCATCCTTCGGTTGCATAACTGCCACCTTCACGGCCAACATCGACCCAACCCGCACCATCTCGCAACATAGAATAAACAGCCCAAACACATGGCTGCACCCACACCACATCACCACACTACAAGCGAGACGCCATGCTGCTACGCTACGACGGTTGCCAGATTAACACTGACAACTGTCACCATTATGTGACAACTGTCACATAGTGAACTTTCTTGACTCTATTAGTTTTTTTCATCCTGCTCAACATGGCTTCCGTAAAAACCTATCCTGTGATACACAATTGGCTATTTTCATCCATGACTTGCATATGAACCTTGACTGTAACGTTCAAACTGATGCAATATTCCTGGACTTCGCGAAAGCGTTTGACAAAGTAGCCCACAAACGCTTGCTACTAAAACTTTCATGGTTAAACCTTCATCCTACCATTTTACAGTGGATAAGTGAATTCCTTGCTAACCGCACCCAGTATGTTTACGTTAATAATCAAACCTCTAGTCCTCTTCCCGTAACTTCAGGTGTCCCACAAGGATCAGTCCTTGGCCCGCTATTACATTTAATATACATTAATGACCTACCAACGCATGTCTCTTGTAACATCCGTATTTTTGCCGACGACTGTGTCATCTATCGCACATTCAATAACACCGCTGATCAGCTCGCCCTCCAGAATGACTTAAACAGCGTACAGGACTGGTGTAACCAATGGCTCATGGAACTAAACCCCAACAAATGTAAACTCGTGTCTTTTAACCGAAAACGTAATCCTGTCCTCTTCTCATACAAAATCTCGCACGCCACGGTAGAATTAACTCACACTTATAAATACCTCGGCGTAACATTGTCCAATGACCTAACCTGGAACGCACATGTCACAAAAATCATATCATCCGCTAACAGAACCCTTGGATTCTTAAAACGTCATCTACGACATGCCGCACAAAACCTAAAACTACTTGCCTACAAATCACTTGTCCGTCCTAAATTAGAATACGCCTCTGCTATTTGGAGCCCTAACCAAAATGATCTAACAATTTCCCTAGAATCAGTCCAAAGTCGAGCCACAAGATTCATATATTCGTGCTATTCCTATAACGTTAGTATATCATCATTAAAAGCAGAAGCAGGTTTAACATCTCTAGCTTGTAGACGTCGTATTACTAGTATGTGCTTGTTTCATAAACTTTATTACAGCTCACTTCGTCATCCGCCCTACATCAATCCGCCGGCACGTATTTCCCCCCGCATTGGTCATCCCCTTCAAGTTGCACGGCCTCGTACGCGCACTACTACATGCGCATCTTCATTCTTCCCACGCTCAGCTCCGGACTGGAACGGCCTTCCACAGGACATCGCCGCAATCACCTGTACATCTAAATTTCTTAATTGTATAACTACTTTATTTAACAGCGAATAATTTATGTTCATTGCGTGTTTTCTTTGTTTATTATGATTTATACATGTAACCCACCCCTTATGTAACACCCCCAACCACCCGCCGCGGTTGCTCAGTGGCTATGGTGTTGGGCTGCTGAGCACGAGGTCGCGGGATCGAATCCCGGCCACGGCGGCCGCATTTCGATGGGGGTGAAATGCGAAAACACCCGTGTGCTTAGATTTAGGTGCACGTTAAAGAACCCCAGGTGGTCAAAATTTCCGGAGTCCTCCACTACGGCGTGCCTCATAATCAGAAAGTGGTTTTGGCACGTAAAACCCCAAATATTATTATTATTATTACACCCCCAACCCCGGGGGCCTTTAAGGTAATAAAGTGAAGTGAAGTGAAGTCTAGCAAGCGTCTCAGGAGCTGGCAACCTCAGCGCGTAGCAACACGGCGGCGCCCTTGCGGTCAACGTAACTAGATTATTCTTGCGGTTCCCAATTTCTATGGAGGAAGGAAACTGAGGAGAGGCCCTACCCCCTCTGCGCGCTAGGAGAAAAGTGTGGAAGAAATGACGTAGTAGGTTCTCCTCCTTTTTTATGTGTCTTTATTTCTTTGCTGCAGTGGCCACGCCTTTCGAGCCACAATGGCGGCTTTGTTATGGTTCTGTGCGCTCATACGTGTTGCTCCGTAGGTTTCGTACCGTGTAAAGGCGCCGTACGGGCAGGTTTGCGTTGGTCTCCGGGTTTTGTTGCTCTGCGTTATCTGGACCGTGCTATACCGGATGTTGATGTGGCCAGGTGGGACAGGAGGAACTAAAGTTCGTGAAATGAACGCGCATGCAACGCTGTACGCAATGTACGGACGGCAATAGCAACGGACGAAGGAATATACCGGGGAAATTTTGCCCTCATTGGCGGAATCATGCTAACGTGCCATCGCAGGCCGAAGCCGATGCATTTGAGAATCTGTACAATGAATGCCTTGCACGTCAGTGATTCCTGCTTTTGACGGCGCATATGGTGCATTTGCGACACTTACGTAAAACTTGCGTTGTGAATGGATAGTTCTGATTCAGTAACAACTTGCTTTTGTGCATATTGACACGTGTACTTATCTTTATCAAGCGACCACGTTTCGCCGCTTAACAACTGTAATCGCACAGCGAGGGACGCGCCTGCATGTATCCGACGTTTCTGGAAAGTTATCGATGCTTCTACCCGGCTGTCTGTTGTCGCGGAACCTTGTGTTATCTGATTTCATCGCGTAACGCGAATGGTGTAGAACTTTGTGGAAGGCACGCGGGTCCCAGCGGTTAATCTGGAACATTCGACGGCTGATTTATAAAAGCCGGCGCGCTTGACCCGCTGATCAGATTTACGACGATCGCCGACTGTGTTCGCCGCTCTCGTTGTGCTTTAAGTGTAGCCTGTTTTGTGGGCACAGGTTCGCCCAATAAAAGCTAGTTTTTGCCTTTCACAGTTTTGCTACTGTGTTCTTTGACGTCACGACCACGTGACATCTGGTGGAGGTGCTTTGCGTTCATGTACCGGACGCCCCCACAAAGCCGCGACCCAAGCCCTCACTCGGAAGACACCAACGTCGCCAAGAACCAGCGAGGTAGCCGCAAGCTGCAAGGACTGCCCCCGGAGCACGGACTTTTGCCTGAGACGACTAGGAAGATGGCCACCAAGTCCACCCCAATGGCAGCCCCAGCGTCACCCGTCGTGCTGCAGCAGCCCAGGGAGCCTCCGACGTTCCGCGGTTCAACTTTCGAGGACCCGGAAAGCTGGCTTGAGACGTACGAGAGAGTCGCTACCTTTAACAACTGGAACAGCGACGACAAACTGCGATATGCCTTCTTCGCTTTGGAAGACGCGGCCAGGACGTGGTTTGAGAACCGAGAAGCCACCTTAACGACCTGGGAACTTTTCCGAAGTGGCTTCCTGCAGACATTCGCAAGCGTCGTACGCCGAGAACGAGCCCAAGCGCTATTAGAAACCCGGGTGCAGCTACCTAATGAGACGACCGCGATCTACACGGAAGAAATGAGCCGTCTCTTCCGCCACGCCGACCCTGAAATGCCCGAGGAGAAGAAAGTCCGCCTGCTGATGCGTGGTGTGAAGGAGGAACTTTTAGCCGGAATGGTACGAAGCCCACCGAAGACCGTCGACGAGTTTCTTCGCGAGGCCACCAGCATCGAGAAGACACTCGAGATGCGAAACCGGCAATTCGACCGCCGCACAAACTCTACAAACTACGCCGGAGTTCAATCACTGGCCACCGACGACCTGCGCGAGACTATCCGAGCGGTTGTGCGGGAGGAGCTACAAAAGCTGTTCCCACCATCGCAGCCTCAAGTGGCTTCGATTGCCGACGCCGTGCGTGAGGAGCTCCAACAACAACTTGGAGTAGCCCCTGTATCGCCCCAGCCTGAGCCGCAAGCGATGACCTACGCTGCCGTCGCACGCCGTCAAGGTCCCCCTCCGCGACCGCGCCAGGGCCCTGTCACGCCGCAGTTCCGTCGTCCGCCGCCGCCAGCGCCAGCACGACCACCCGTCGCCCAGCGCACCTACGCGAGGAAGACGGACATTTGGCGCGCTCCTGACCACCGCCCGCTCTGCTACCACTGCGGAGACGCGGGGCACATCTACCGCCGATGCCCATACCGGGAGATGGGACTCCGAGGGTTCGCCGTTAACGCGCCGCGACCACAGATTGGCGAAAGACCTCGCGATATCGCCAACTACCTCGCCGCTACTCAGTGGAGCTCTCTACGACCGTCGCGTTCGCCATCACCAGGCCGCTACCTGTCGCCGCAGCGCCGACCATACACTGGCCCAGCCCGGGGCCGGTCAGCGAGCCCATATCCGGAAAGCTAAAGGCAGCAACCGATGGAGGTGCGGTTGCTGTTCGTCGAATTGACGAAGATCCTCCGCCGCCGACGAAGATACCGACGAAACTACCTCGAAGACATAACGACACGCCGCCGTCCCGACGAAATCAGAAAGCCAAGACTACACCGATGAAAGACGACTTGACGACGCGACGTTCCAACTTCAGTTCAACACGACGCAGCCGTGATCTGACGCCAAGACCTAACTGTAACGCAAGAAAGAGAACCACCGACCTCGACGTGCTTCTCGACGGCCACGCAGTGACCGCCTTAGTAGACACAGGAGCCGATTACTCCGTCATGAGTGGACCCATCGCCGCCCAGTTGAGGAAAGTTAAGACTGCATGGGAAGGCCCTCAAATTCGGACTGCTGGAGGACACCTGATTACGCCGACCGGGATCTGCACGGCAAGAATTACCGTTCATGACCGGCCTTACCCTGCCACCTTCGTTGTCCTCCAACAGTGTTCACGAGACGTCATTCTCGGCATGGACTTCCTGAATCAACATGGCGCAGTCATCGACCTGAAGTCGAAATCGATAACGCTGTCACAAGATCAAGCGATACCGCCGGAGAGCTGTCGTAGTCACCACGCCTTGAGTGTGCTCGAAGATCAAGTGAGCATCCCGCCGCGCTCCAGCATTATTATTTCCGTCGGCACTGAAACACCCGCTGACGTAGAAGGCGTCATCGAGGGCGACCAACATCTACTGCTCGACCGTGAAATTTGCGTCGCAAGAGGGATCGCTCGACTCCACGGAGGGCAAGTGGAAGTTATGTTAACCAACTTCAGCCAAGAGTTCAAGCACATCAACAAGGGCACGACAATCGCATACATCGAGGAAATTGTGGAAACCAACAATGTTTTTGTCATCTCGGATTCAGCCGCATCTACCCCGACGAGCATTGTCCCCGAACCAGACTTCGACGTGAATCCAAGTCTTCCTATGAGTAAGCAGCAACAGATGAGAAGTCTTCTCCGACGATACAAAGACTGATTTTCGACGTCATCGAGGATTCGACAAACACCAGTTGCAAAGCATCGCATAATAACCGAAGAGAGCGCTCGACCACTCCGCCAGAGCCCTTACCGAGTTTCGACGCGAGAACGTGAAGCTATTAGGCAACAAGTCGACGAAATGCTGCGCGACGACATCATCCAGCCGTCGAAAAGCCCGTGGGCCTCTCCTGTAGTCCTGGTAAAGAAAAAGGACGGAACCCTACGCTTCTGCGTCGATTATCGTCGACTGAACAAGATCACGAAGAAGGATGTGTACTCCCTTCCACGGATAGACGACGCATTGGATCGGCTCTGCAACGCTAAATACTTCTCGTCGATGGACCTCAAGTCTGGCTACTGGCAAATAGAAGTTGACGAGAGAGATCGCGAAAAGACTGCCTTCATCACGCCAGACGGCCTCTACGAGTTCAAGGTCATGCCTTTCGGACTGTGCTCGGCGCCTGCAACGTTTCAGCGCGTCATGGACACGGTGTTAGCCGGACTGAAGTGGCAGACGTGCCTTGTTTACCTGGATGACATCGTTGTCTTCGCCGGAAATTTCGACGATCACCTTAGGCGGCTTGCGACAGTGTTAGAAGCCATCAAGTCATCAGGGCTCACTCTGAAGCCGGAAAAGTGCCGTTTCGCTTACGATGAGCTTTTGTTCCTAGGCCACGTGATCAGCAAATCAGGAGTACGCCCCGACCCACAGAAGACAGCTGCCATCGCAAAGTTCCCGCAGCCAACCGACAAGAAGGCAGTGCGCAGATTCCTTGGCATGTGTGCCTACTATAGGCGCTTTGTCAAGGACTTTTCACGCATCGCGGAGCCGCTAACACATCTAACCAAATGTGATGCCGCGTTCAAGTGGGAAACGCCGCAGGCCAAGGCATTTCAAGAACTCAAACGACGCATGCAGTCGCCGCCGGTACTTGCACACTTCGACGAGGACGCCAGTACGGAAATCCACACTGACGCCAGTAGCCTAGGCCTCGGTGCCGTCCTAATCCAGAGGAAAGAAGGACTTGAAAAGGTGATATCGTATGCTAGCCGGTCGCTGTCAAAAGCGGAAAGCAACTATTCTACGACTGAAAAGGAATGCCTCGCCATCATTTGGGCTACAGCTAAATTCCGTCCTTACCTCTATGGCAGGCCATTCAAAGTCGTCAGTGACCATCACGCATTGTGTTGGCTAGCTAACTTAAAGGACCCTTCAGGACGGCTGGCGCGGTGGAGCGTCAGACTACAAGAATATGACGTCACGGTAATATACAAGTCCGGAAGAAAACACTCCGACGCCGACTGCTTATCGCGCGCCCCCATTGATCCCCCACTGCAAGACGACGAGGACGACGACGCCTTCCTTGGGATAATCAGCGCGGAAGACTTCGCTAAACAGCAACGAGCCGACCCGGAGCTAAAAGGTCTCGTCGAGTATTTGGAAGGGAACACCGACGTTGTCCCTACGGCATTTAAGCGCGGGTTGTCTTCGTTCACGCTACAAAACAACCTGCTCGTGAAGAAGAACTTCTCACCAGTCCGCGCCAGCTACCTTCTTATTGTACCGTCAGCGCTGCGTCCAGAAATACTGCACGCCCTACACGACGATCCAACCGCTGGGCACCTCGGATTCTCCCGGACGCTGTCGAGAATACAGGAAAGGTATTATTGCCCGCGTCTGACCGCCGACGTCGCCCGTTACGTCAAGACATGCCGAGACTGTCAACGACGCAAGACACCACCGACAAGGCCAGCAGGATTACTACAGCCGATCGAACCTCCTCGCCGATCATTCCAGCAGATTGGGATGGATTTGTTGGGGCCGTTTCCGATATCAACATGCGGGAATAAGTGGATCGTCGTGGCAACGGACTATCTCACCCGTTTTGCGGAAACTAAAGCTCTACCAAAAGGCAGCGCAGCCGAAGTGGCGAAATTTTTCGTCGAGAACATCCTGCTGCGACATGGTGCCCCAGAAGTCATCACCGACAGAGGAACGGCTTTTACAGCAGAGCTCACCCAACCCATTCTGCAGTACAGCCAGACAAGCCACAGGAGGACAACTGCCTACCATCCGCAGACGAATGGTCTCACGGAGCGCCTGAACAAGACCCTCGCCGACATGCTAGCAATGTACGCCGACGTCGAACACAAGACGTGGGACGCGGTCCTGCCGTACGTAACCTTTGCGTACAACATGGTGGTGCAAGAAACAACACAGATCACGCCGTTTAAGCTGGTTTACGGCAGGAACCCGACGACGACGCTTGACGCCATGCTGCCGCACGTAACTGACGAAGAGAATGTTGACGTCGCTAGCTATCTCCAGCGCGCCGAAGAAGCCCGACAGCTCGCCCGCCTGCGAATCAAGAGCCAGCAGAGGACCGACAGCCGACACTACAACCTCCAACGACGCTTCGTCGAGTACCAACCTGGCGACCGTGTTTGGGTCTGGACCCCGATACGCCGACGAGGACTCAGTGAGAAACTACTCCGACGCTATTTCGGACCCTACAAGGTCATCCGACGTATTGGTGCTCTGGACTATGAGGTCGTGCCAGACGGCATTTCGCATTCACAGCGGCGCCGCGCACGATCTGAAGTAGTCCACGTGGTGCGCCTTAAACCCTTTTACGGACGCTGACGAACTTCGTCATTTTTGTTCTTTTCTTTGCTACGAGTGCTTTTGTTTATTACCTTCGTTTGTTTGCACCATCGGGTCGATGCTTTTTAAGAGGGGGGTATTGACACGTGTACTTATCTTTATCAAGCGACCACGTTTCGCCGCTTAACAACTGTAATCGCACAGCGAGGGACGCGCCTGCATGTATCCGACGTTTCTGGAAAGTTATCGATGCTTCTACCCGGCTGTCTGTTGTCGCCGAACCTTGTGTTATCTGATTTCATCGCGTAACGCGAATGGTGTAGAACTTTGTGGAAGGCACGCGGGTCCCAGCGGTTAATCTGGAACATTCGACGACTGATCTATAAAAGCCGGCGCGCTTGACCCGCTGATCAGATTTACGACGATCGCCGACTGTGTTCGCCGCTCTCGTTGTGCTTTAAGTGTAGCCTGTTTTGTGGGCACAGGTTCGCCCAATAAAAGCTAGTTTTTGCCTTTCACAGTTTTGCTACTGTGTTCTTTGACGTCACGACCACCTGACAATATTAAAACACACGTTGCTTAACTGTTGCTTGTTCCTCGAAGTACTCGCGACGGCACGAAGTCTTTTAAGCAGAGCGCGTTCGAGGTTCATGCACACCTGCACATGTGTACCTCAATACACGTGTTGATAGAGCGTTACGCAGAATGTGTGCAGTTTGCTGCCCTCGGCACCGTGCGCCGGCCATCCGACGCTTCATCCGGGAAGATGGGAAAGAAGCGGCTGCTTTAACTTAAGGAGCGAATCCTCCTTACCGCAGGCGTATCCTATCTGTGCGCGCGGGAAGCGCAGGGAAGTGAAGGCTAGCGGATGCGCTGCAAGAGTCGGCAGGGCTCCACAGAACGTACGCCTGCGAACATATCAAACGGCGGTTCCATGGTCGCATGTAGGCCGGTTCTACGCGCGTACTGTTCTGCACCGTGCGCTGGCTATCGCAAAACTTTGGTCCCGTGATGCTTTACTTACCGTGGTAAGAAGGCACCTTAGCAGGCCGTAGTCAATGAATCTAAACGCGGAGTCAGAAATGACATTCTGCCTCCTCGCCGGCGCGCTGTCGTAGTGATGCGCGGTCACCCGAAGTTTGTTCAATAAAGCACGACGATTCTTCAAGCGAGGATGTGTTTGTGCTTACAAACTCCAAATGGATCGCAAATGAGTACGTGTCTCAAGTGCGTTCGTGCAGTGCAGTGAGAATGCATACATTTATTTCGTATCACCAGACGTATAGCTCGCAAGACCGTTTGGGAGCCCCAGGAAGCCCAAGCAGAGAAAATCAAGTAGAAGGCAGCGATAAAAGTGACCTTTTTTGAAAAACGCGCAAGAACTGGGCAGCGGCCGGTATCTGCAGTTGATGAGAACAGTTCAGTTGGCTGGCCTTATAAGGCATGTTTATTTTCATAGAATCCGGTAAAAGTAGCCGATTCGACCTCACGGCCCAATTTGCGAAGTTCATTATGTACTTCTTCAACATGACTACGGCAACGGTAATGCAATGAGACATCGCGACTGTTTAGTATTGCTGCGGAGCGCGAGCGTCCGAGCAGCCCGGTTGCGCTTAGCGCAGCGTGGTTTCGCTAGAAATGTAAACAGGAGAGGAGAGCTCGCCCGATAGGCAGAGCAACGCCATGAGCATAGAGTTTCTAAATAAATACCTAGAGGGAAATGTGGCGCTAGTGTCTACGGGGGTTCTCATGAGCGTTGCCTCAACCTACTTGGAAATCATGGTAAGTACCGGCTACGGATTGACTTCGATTTTTAGACTGGCGGCGTTTGGTTGCGGCGCAGTAAACGAAGCTTTACTCAAATATTATCGCGTAAAATCTAATTTTATTTCTGCAGTATGTTACATAATGTACAACACGCTACATAAACTTTGTGTGACTTTGAGAAGGAAGCATGGTTTACTATGGTTTGACACCAGGACACACCAGGGTGTGCATTCTTGTGCGCTTCTGTTCCTGATTTAACCCCAGAGAATAATTATTTATTTATCTTTGCAACAGCAATAAGAACCGTACATGTACTTATATAAAGATACTCAACAAGTATTTATGGAAATAAAAATGTTGTATTCTGAGAAAGTGTTGCGCCCTTGAGCGGAATGCTACAAGTATCATCTGCTACGACGCCTGCTCGCTGCAAACGCGAGACTTTTCTCGCAGACGACAGGCACTTGCGAACTCTCTCGCTCTTTCGAAGGGCTGCGTCAGCTGTCATGATTGCTGAACGTCTTCAAGTACTTTTAAGCACATCTGCTGCAGTGCTAGCTAGGACGCTATAGTGGCCTCCTATACGAGTATGCTTCATCATATCTTATATTGACGTTCGGCTTCCGAAGCGTTACGGCGTGGCTTTGCCCGTACCCATTTTGCGACACTAGACTACAGCCAGGAAGCCTTCCTACCTTTCCTACCACAAGTAAGTTTGTGTTCTCAAAGACCTAAAACACGCATTTCAATGAGCACATAAACGAGCAATGCATAATGAAGCAATCAATAAAATTTGATTGTCAAGCCACTAGAAGTACAACTACATGTATATGTCTTGTATCAATAGTGCCTTCTTTTTCCTATTCTGAAGTTTCATAAAGCACGTAAGGCAACAGTGCCAACCTAACCCACTTAACAAACCAAGGTCCAAACGCTCAAAACATGTTCTTTCAACGTTTTCGATGCCGCCGCTTTCTCGTCAGGGCTTCGACGCCACACTGCGACACAAGCATCGTCCCAGTCGCTGGCCCAGCGCGCTGTCGCCACTTCGGGCAACAGTACAAAGGCAGAGAGCTTTGCGTTGCACTGTCCCACAGCAGGTTATAGCAATTGCGCTTGGAGCAAAACCAAAACTGCCAAAAAATACTTGTAGACTAGTTCGCTAGTCAATAGAATGCCAATCCGAAGCCTGTACTTCCCATCATTCCCATGATGGTTGAACGATCGCAGCGCCAGATTTGCCTCTAGGTATACTAATATGAAACTCTATGGCCATGAGCAACGCTAACTTCCGGCTTCACTTTAGCTTCACAAAGAGTGACGTCAGGGCCTCTCCTGAGTTAAATAGAGCACTCCTGAGTTGTGTGGGTACTGTAAAGGTTAGTATAGAATTCTTCCGCTGCTTTTACTGTGCCTTCGAGATGGCTGATGATATTACCCTGCTTATCTTTTAGTGCATATACATCTTGGTTTGTCCTATTCCAAGTTTCCATGTAACGTGTTGTACATTATGTAACCTATTGCAGATATAAAATTAGATTTAACGCGATAATACTTAAGTATAGCTTCGTTACTGCGCCGCAAGCAAACGCCACTAGTCTAAAGATCGAAGTCAATCCGAAGCCTGTACTTCCCATCATTCCCATGTAGGTTGAGGTCAGGATTGGGGGCTCAATCCCATCGCTCGCAAACCGTAGTCAAGATTGGAGTCCGGCATGAATTAGAAGGTAGCTGGCCCATGCCGTCGTCCAACTTATCCACGCTGAGGACGTTGATGGAGGGAAGGTCTGCTTCTCATCGAGAACGAGGAATATGGGTTTATTTACAGTATTTACATGCAGTTCATCAGTCTAGCATGACTGCGAGAGAAAGTACGTCAGTCTTACACGACTGCTTGAGAGAGTGTGTCAGTCGAACATGACTGCTTAAGAAAGTGTCTCGAGCATCCGCACAACAGCGATTTATAAACACTCGGTCCCCCCTCGATTCCAAATGGACGGAAACGTTCGTCCAGTCATTGTAAACACGCCGCCTCTCCCCGGGACGGCTTACACACACACACGCACACACACACACAGGTTCACGGTCCGGAACCGACGTCATACGTACTTCGTAGAGCTCGGGACTGACTCGCGCAGCGCGGCCGGGTGCCCCTTTGTCTTGCGTCTCGGACGGCGCGTGGGAAGGGGCATCAGTAGACGTTCCCGCGGCATCTCCCCCGCTCGCGGCCGACCCGGGTAGGCGGTGTCGTGTTGCAGCACAAAGCCTGCTTCGTCGAACTCATTCAGTCGCAACGGTGACGAGGCTAGAGCGTAACGGTGGCGTTCCTTTAAATTTGACGCCGCCGTCGTCCCAACAGGCTGGCAACACTTGCACCTCAGCTGGGCCGTTCTTAAAGGGAAGCTGAAACGGTTTTCAATTTCCATGAATTGCTGGGATTGGGAAGAACAGAACTTATAATTTACGGTTCCGAATTTTTTTGCTTTGTTAATATAAGGGGCGGAAATCGCTTTCTAAATCACCCCCGCGGACACGCACCCATCGCTTCCCGGAGCGCCGGGTGAGGTGGTTGCCAGAGGAGAGAACCGGCGAGAGTGACGTCATTCGCGGCGACCGAGCTGCCGGACCGGCGTGCTGGCATGTACTGGCATGTCTCTTTCCGTCCTGCGCTTTACTGAACGACGCTACGAGAGACCTGCCTCCGCCGCCGCTCACGTTTGTTTTCTTTTGCGATTTTCGTAAACTGTTATTTCGTGAAGCTGCCCGTCGCGGCAGCTTCATCTGCATGCTCGCGCGAGCAAACGCCGCTGGCACGCTGCGAAGCATAGACGGAAACGCGCGCAGTAATAAATTTTGGTGGCGGGACTTCGTGCGTAGCTTCCACAGCGTTGCACCTGAGGTATGAAATGGAGTATAGGCTTGCCTAGTGACATTCGACGTATGGTTGCAGTTATCGTGTTTACCACGTGGTGGTGCTAAAACAGCCTAATATCTTTATGTCAACCCTAGCATGGAGCACGCATACCGATTCTTGAGCGAGCCACAATCGCAAAGTCGTCGAACCATAGTATTAATATTGCACATATAATACCTCTCGCCATCTCTGGATGTGTATGATAAGCAACTTCCGTGACAGTACCTCGCAGCACTGCATGTGCGCGGTTTGAAACGCGGGTTTTATGTTAGCGATCGTGTATCAACACTCAAAAAACCACGGGACTTTTCACAAGCAGCGGCAAGGTGCTTGACATCGCGGAATTGCACCCGTGTTTACAATCTAATGAGAAGTTAGTGCTTCGGCATTCTTCCAGCAACAAGTTCCCAGTGACACTTTAGCGCATTTTTTCTCCCGTCATTGGAACGTGCAGCTACATGAAAAAAAAAACATACGTACCAGCTAAGATTTCCAACGCGCGAGAAGGTGCACAAATAGCTCACGCTGTTGGCACACTCAACGTCGTCGTTGCCGCCGTTACAGCCAATGCCGCCATCGTTTTCTTTATCGGCTGTCGGTTCGAACATGTACGGCGAAAATACAAGCTGTCCGAGACAGCGAGAACGTTCCATAATGCTTACAACTCAGCTATGAAGCCAGAACAGAACAGCGTGCTACGCTCTGAAACAGCGGCATGCGGCGGCGCCGACCGGCGACTTCCGCGATTGACGTCACAGCGGCCCCGACCAATCACGGGCCACAGCGGCGTTCGCGCGATCCCCTGAGGTGCTGGCGCGCGTTTTCTTAACAAAACAGCCGCTTGCGTTCGTTTCCGCCCTTTTTGAACCAGATATTCGTATTCGGGGGACTCAAAACTGTAGAATGCCGCAGAGAACTCATTTTTTTCGGAAAGTGTTTCAGCTTCCCTTTAACAAAGTACAGTGCCTAGAATACTGTAGTTGAGGAAACGCTCGTGAGAGCCCCCGCAGACACTAGCGCCACATTTCGCTATAGGGTATTTATTTAGAAACTCTATTATTTCAATGCATGGGCCCTATGTGTAGCTTGTCCTCTAGTAACTCTATGTCCTGTAATGTCTAAAAAAGGCCACATATAACGGTCTACTTTCTACTTTTGATATTTCAATACATTGCGCTCGCTGCCTCCGGATGGGCGGATGGATGGAAGGCAGGAGCGTCCCCTTTGAAACGGGGTGATGGCAGTTGTCACCATGCTCAGCTTTTTTGTTTTGCCTTTTATGTTTGTTTACCTGTGTTGTGTGATAAATTTTCCGGTTTTCTTTAAATACGTCTTCCTACGCTTTCAACCTTATGTCACCTCTCTGCTTTTTAGCCACCTATCCTCCAATCGCCTTTTGCGTGTATTTACAAGGGAATATGCCGCACTTGGCCAAGAGGCAACAGCCAGCGCTAGCCTCCAATCGTCGTCGTCGTCGTCGTCTTCTCACTGCTCGCCTCTTCGTCATTGTAAACACTGTTCCGTAGCACTACCCCCGTCGGCAAAAGCGCTGTCCCGGAGCGGCTAAAGGCCGGACTCGGAAGCAGTGTAGTAGGCCTTGAGCCTACTGACGTGCACGACATCACTAGATGCCAGAGCAGAGGACGAGGTTGAACACGCAGGAGCAATTTCATACGTCACAGGCGTCACCTGGCGCAGCAAGCGGTAGGGCCCTGTGTATCGCGAAAGGAGCTTTTCTCAAAGTCCGACGTGACGAGAGGGCGACCACAGGAGCACGAGCGCACCAGGCAAAAACTGTACGTCACGGTGGCGGGCGTTGTACTGACGCTACTGAGTGGTTTGCGAGGCCGACAGTCGAGCACGGGCAATCTGGCGTGCATGGTCGGCGATGGCGATGGCGTCGCGCGCATACTCGCTTGTTCAGATCGCAGCAGGAGGAAGTGCCGTGTCGAGGGACATGGTCAGTTCGCGACCGTACAGTAGGTAAAACGGGGAAAATCCGGCAGTGTCGTGCCAGGAAGAATTGTACGCAAATGTGACGTAAGGAAGGGCAATGTCCCAGTCGTGGTGGTACTTCGAAACGTACTTGGAGAGCTTGTCGGTAAGAGTACGCTTTAGACGCTCTCTCAGGCCATTGGTTTGAGGATGGTATGAGGTAGTCAGCTTGTTTTGAGTGGAGCAGGAACGCACAATTTCGGCGATAACTTTCGAGAGGAAGTTACGACCACGGTCAGTAAGCAGCTGTCGCGGGGCGCCATGAAGTAAGATAATGTCAAGCAAGAGAAAGTCCGCGACGTCAGTGGCGCAACTGGTAGGGAGAGTCCGCGTGATAGCATATCGGGTGGCGTAATCAGTTGCGACGGCTACCCATTTGTTACCAGAGGATAACGTGGGAAAGGGACCGAGGAGGTCTAATCAAACACGAAAGAACGGTTCCACAGGGACGGTGATCGACTGGAGATGACCGGCAGGTAGCACCTGAGGTGTTTTCCGACGCTGGCAGGTATCACAGGCAGCAACATAGCGTCGGACGGAGCGAGCGAGACCAGGCCGATAGAAGCGGCGGCGGACGCTGTCGTACGTGCGGGATTCCCCAAGATGTCCTGTAGTGGGTGCGTCATGCATCTCAAAGAGCACAGTCTGTCGTAGATGTTTTGGCACAACAAGAAGAAGATCAGATCCGTAAGTGAAGAAGTTCCTTCGGTACAGAATGCCGCCCTGAAGGACATATCGGCGAACGGATGCCTCGGTAGGTGTAGAGCGCACACGCTCGATGAGTGCTCGCAGCGATAGGTCTCGGTACTGCTCAACCGCGATGTTAGCGAAGGCAGACACAGAGAAAATGCCATTGGCGGTACTACTATCGGCGTCGTCAGGCTCGTCTACCGGGTAGCGAGACAGGCAGTCAGCGTCCTTGTGTAATCGGCCAGATTTGTAGGTGACAGTATACGAATATTCTTGGAGGCGTAAGGCACAGCGACCAAGTCTTCCTGCAGGATCTTTCAGTGAGCATAACCAGCAAAGCGCGTGATGGTCTGTGACAACGGAAAAGGGTCGGCCACATAAATATGGGCTGAACTTCGCAGCCGCCCAAACTAGGGCCAGACACTCACGCTCAGTGATGGAATAATTGCGCTCCGAGGGTGAGAGGAGCGTGCTGGCGTAAGCGATAACACGGTCGTTGCCACGCTGGCGTTGGGCCAGTACTGCGCCAATTCCGTGACCGCTGGCATCAGTACGGACTTCGGTAGGTGCAGAAGGATCGAAATGGGCAAGAACGGGAGGCGTTGTGAGAAGGTCGATTAGATGCAAGAATGCAGAGGCCTCGTTATCGCCCCACTGGAAAGGGGCGTCTTTCTTCAAAAGCTCGGTTAGTGGTTGTGCTATGGCCGCAAAATTTTTAACGAAACGCTGGAAGTACGAACAAAGGCCGATAAAGCTGCGCACATCCGTGACACACTTCGGCATAGGGAACTGCATAACAGCATTGATCTTGCCTGGGTCCGGTTGCACTCCGTTCGCATCAACGAGATGCCCAAGGACGGTAATCTGGCGACGGCCGAATTGGCACTTCGATGCGTTGAGTTGCAGACCGGCTCGACGAAAAACGTCCAGGAGTGCTGGGAGGTGCTCGAGGTGCGTAGCGAACGTTGGGGAGAATACTATAACGTCGTCCAAGTAGCACAGGCACGTGGACCATTTGAAACCGTGAAGAAGGGAGTCCATCATGCGTTCAAAAGTGGCAGGAGCGTTACATGGACAGAACGGCATCACTTTGAATTGATAAAGACCGTCTGGTGTTACGAAAACAGTCTTCTCGCGCTCGAGACCGTCCACGGCAACCTGCCAGTAGCCGGAGCGAAGGTCAATAGAGGAGAAGTAGCGAGCACCGTGGAGGCAGTCAAGAGCGTCATCAATCCGAGGTTGGGGATACACGTCCTTTTTGGTAACCCTGTTAAGGTGCCGATAATCCACACAAAAGCGCCATAAGCTATCCTTCTTTTTTACCAGTACAACACGTGACGCCCATGGACTACATGACGGTTCAATAATGTTCTTGGCAAGCATTTTGCGAACTTCTGCGTGAATAACTTCACGCTCAGCCGGTGACACTCGATACGCGCGGCGATGAATAGGAGGGGCATCGCCAGTATTAATGCGATGTTTAACAGCTGTAGTTTTGGCCAAAGGACGATCGTTAAAGTCAGAAATATCGTGGTAGGAAAACAGAACGCAGTAGAGCTCACGAGCATGCTCGGGCGGCATGTCGGGCGCAATCATTTTCTGTAGGTCGGCGATGGTACAAGTTGCCGACTGCGATGGTAGAGGAGGATCAGCTGAGTTGTCGTCTACTGCAATAGATGCTACTGAGTGATTTTCGAATGAGCAAAGCTGGGCCAGAGACATCCCGCGTGGCAGCACTTGTGTCGTCAAGCCAAAATTGACCACTGGCAGGCAGACGCAATTGGCCGTAATAGATAAAACTGTATGAGGTACTACGATCCCGTGTGTAAGTAGGACGTCATGTATAGGAGCCGCGATGTAGGGACCGTCGGGCGCTGGTGGGGATGACACTAAGTCAACGTAGGTCAGTGCCGAAGGTGGCAAGCGAACGAAGTCGACGGAACTGAGGCGACTGGGGTGTGGTTCAGCGGGATCCAGAACAGGCATATCAAGGCGGAGAGTACTGGCGGAACAATCGATCAGAGCAGAATGTGCGGAGAGGAAGTCTAAGCCGAGGATGATGTCGTGGGGACAGTGGGCGATGACTGTAAATAGCACGATAGTGGGGCGATCGGCGAATAAGACGCGAGCGGCACACATACCAATTACAGGGGCTGCTACGCCATCGGCGACAGGGACAACAGGTGTCGTGGTGGGCGTGATTATTTTCTTGAGGCGGTTGCGAAGGTCAGCGCTCATTACCGACAAATGCGCCCCGGTGTCTATGAGAGCAGATACAGAAACACCGTCGACTTGCATGTCAAGAAGGTTCAGATGAGTGGGCAACGTCAGTAAAGGATTTGGCGGTGTAGGGAGCAATGCAGCGTCACCTCGAGGGGCCGCATCGTCTAGTTTCCCGGCTGGGAGCGGCGTCCGAAGGGAGTCGGCGAAAAGGAGCGACGGGGCTGGGGAGAGCGAGATTGTCGTCGTTGGGGCGAAGGCGAGCGAGAATAAGGGCGGTTCGGCGCAGGAGAATCAGTGGCGGCATTATCGGAGCGTGCGACATAGGGACCAGAAGGGCCACCTGAGGGGCGAGTGTAGTCAGTATAAGTAGACCGAGTCGGGGTACTCCAGCGACTTGCAGACCCACCCTTCTGCTTTGCCTCTCCAGGTCAGTGAGCATGCATTGCAATTGGTCTCCTGAGTTACTAAGCAAGGCGAATCGCAAGTTCCTAAGGTATTCTCTATCAACTTTTATCCCCAATTCTTCCCACTCGAGTTCTCTGAATACCTCCTGTAAACATGCTGTGAATAGCATTGGAGAGATGGTATCTCCCTGTCTGACGCCTTTCTTTATTGGGATTTTGTTGCTTTCTTTATGAAGGACTACGGTGGCTGTGGAGCCGCTATACATATCTTCCAGTATTTTTAACTATGGCTCATCTACACCCTGATTCCGTAATGCCTTCATGACTGCTGAGGTTTCGACTGAATCAAACGCTTTTTCGTAATCAATGAAGGCTATATATTAGGGTTGGTTATATTCCGCACATTTCTCTATCACCTGATAGAAAGAGTGAATATGGTCTATTGTCGAGTAGCCTTTACGGAATCCTGCCTGGTCCTTTGCTTGACAGAAGTCTAAGGTATTCCCGATTCCATTTGCCATTACCTTAGTAAATACTTTGCAGGCAACGGACAGTAAGCTGATCGGTCTATAGTTTTTCAAGTCTTTGGCGTCCCCTATCTTATGGATTAGGATTATGTTAGCGTTCTTCCAAGATTCCGGTACGTTCGAGGTCATGAGGCATTGTGTACATAGGGTGGCCAGTCTTTCTAGGACAGTGTTCCCACCATCCTTCAACAAATCAGCTGTTACCTGATCCTCCCCAGCTGCTTTCTCTCTTTGCATAGCTCCCAAGGCGTTCTTTACCTCTTCCGGCGTTACTTGTGGGATTTCAAGTTCCTCTAGACTATTCTCTCTTACCTTATCGTCGTGGTTGTTACTGGTACTGTATAAATCTCTATAGCACTCCTCAGCCACTTGAACTATCCCATCCATATTAGTAACGATATTGCCGACTTTGTCTCTTTACGCATACATCTGATTCTTGCCTATTCCTAGTTTCTTCTTCACTGCTTTTAGGCTTCCTCCGTTCCTGAGAGCCTGTTCAATTCTATCCATATTATAGTTCCTTATGTCAGCTGTCTTACGCTTGTTGATTAACTTAGAAAGTTCTGCCAGTTCTATTCTAGCTGTAGGGTTAGAGGCTTTCATACATTGGCGTTTCTTGATCAGATCTTTCGTCTCCTTCGATAGCTTACTGGTCACCTGTCTAACGGCGTTACCACCGACTTCTATTGCGCACTCCTTAATTATGGCCATAAGATTGTCGTTCATTGCTTCAACACTAAGGTCCTCTTCCTGAGTTAAAGCTGAATACCTGTTCTGTAGCTTGATCCGGAATTGCTCTAGTTTCCCTCTTACCGCTAACTCATTGATTGGCTTCTTATGTACCAGTTTCTTCCGTTCCCTCCTCAAGTCAAGGCTAATTCGAGTTCTTACCATCCTATGGTCACTGCAGCGCACCTTGCCGAGCACGTCTAGATCTTGTATGATGCCAGGGTTCGCACAGAGTATAAAGTCGATTTCATTTCTAGTCTCACCATTCGAGCTCCTCCACGTCCACTTTCGGCTAACCCGCTTGCGAAAAAAGGTATTCATTATCCGCATATTATTCTGTTCTGCAAACTCTACTAATAACTCTCCCCTTCTATTCCTAGAGCCTATGCCATATTCCCCCACTGACTTGTCTCCAGCCTGCTTCTTGCCTACCCTGGCATTGAAGTCGCCCGTCAGTATAGTGTATTCTCCCTTTCCCTTTATAAATCAAATTCATTTTACTCTGTTGCCTGCTGTGCGGAACTTGCTTATTTGTTATGACGGCCTCCAGTGCTTTTATCAGCGTTTCCCTGCTTCTTAGGCCAAGTTCATTAATTAACTTGATTGGAATTTCGTCTATCGGGAGGCCCAACTGATAAGCTCGAGCCCTGAAGACCAGCATCGCCTGGTGAGCAGGGCCAAGCTATCAGCTCAAGCCCACGGCATCCTGGACTAGGGACGCCGCCCACCTCGGACGATTTTACCGTCGGCTCATTTCAACTAATAAAGTTTATTCCTCCTCCTCCTCCGCGGACATGCATTTTGGAACATTTGCTTCCGCCTTTTTCCAGTTAAGATTGGTCAGTTCTAAGCTGTTTTCTATGATGATATCCTGCGTTGCTGCCTCATTTGAGGCGATTACCCTATCGTCTTTCCTAAATGACTCTGCTATAACTGAACCAATGTAGTTCACAGCGCCATCTCCCTCTAAGTAATTTCCTTCGGCATCGTGAATCTGTTCCTGCTTTCTGTTATTCGCTTTTCCCAGCCAGCTTATATGGTTCCAGAATTTTCTTGACCCCCCCTTTAGTTGCATCGCGAACTTCAGCCAGCCAGCCAGCGATCAGAGGACTGCTTTATTTTAGCCTGGATGAGGACCTGCAATTTTTGTTTCTTTTGTCGATAAGATTCCCATTTTTGGCCTATTCCCTCTTCAGATAACTGCGACCTCTTTGCTTCTCTCTGTTCCCGTGATGCCAACCGTTTTTGTTCGATGGCCTCCCTAATTTCCTTATTCCACCAACTTAGTGGCTTCCTCTTTCCTCTCTAGCGGCGTACTCCTTTTGCTTCTTTTATTTTTACACTAATGAGTAGTTCTCACTGATTATAATCACACTGTTCCATGGGATTTTTCTCTATTGCTTCCTCTATGCCGGCCGCTATTTGCGCTATTTGTGCGTTAATTTTGCGTACTCTTTTTGACTTCCCTGCATTTCTCTTTTGAGTAGGGCTCCCAACTGTAGACTAATACGCTTATGATCACTTCCGAGGCTGTACTTCCCCTCGTCGTCTATTTCCATTATTGCGAGCTTGCTATACAACCCCTGCCACATTAAGCAGTAGTCAATGGTCGTTTGCCGGTTACGGGATTCCCACGTGATTTGTCCCTTACAGTCAGTTTCTCTATTTACTATAGCTAGGCTGTATCGCTCACAGAAGTCTAGCATCAACTTCCCGTTGCAATCTTTGTATCCATCCAGATCCTCGATGTGGTCATTCATGTCACCCAGCAGACAAATATCGGCACCTTCTCTAAACTGCTTTATATCATCATTGAGACACTTCCCTAGATCATTGTTCTCTTGCCTGTATTTGTGCCCTGTCCCTAAATAAACTACGCCTAGCCATGTCTTTTTACCGGCAATTGTACCTGATACCAAGGCACGTTCTTTGCAAGTTGACTTTATTATTTGCCAATTTGTTCCTTGATGTATCAGCATACCTAAACCTCCTCCCTTGCTCTCCGTTGTTGTTCTGTTGCTCCCTTCCTAGACGTAGCCTTCAATACGCGGTGGGTCTTCTAGACAGGATGCCTGGCTGAGAAGGACCGCTTTCTACCTTCAGCTACTGGGACGAACGTAGCGTTGGTATGCCCGTCCGCTGTCATCGTTAGTCGATTAAAGAGTCGCTACGTTTTTATGTTGGGATTTGTCCTTCGGCAGACACGACATCCCACATCTGGTGACCCGGACAACGAACAGGAACGCATCGCCATGGACGAACAAGACGCCTTTCAACGACAGCTGGAACTTCTCAACGGACAGCTTCACGCGCAGCAAGAGGTTATCCAGAAGCAAGAGCAACAGCTTCAGGAACGTGACGACCAACCCAATGGTTCCGTGCAGCAGCATCGTGCCTGCTCCGCCGAGGACGTCAGAACCCCGGCAGATGACATCCCGCACGCTGCCCCGCACGGCGTCTGGCGTGTCGCTGTCAAGCTTCCGCCGTTTTGGTCCTACTCGCCCGAGGTATGGTTCGCCCAAGTCGAGGTCCAGTTCTCCCTCGGGCACATCACGCAAGACCGGACCCGCTACGATTATGTCGTCCCCCACCTCGATGCACGCTACGCCAACGAGGTCCGGGATATCCTTGCCAACCCACCAACGGCCAACCTTTACGAACACCTCAAGACGGAACTCATTCGCCGCCTGTCACTCTCGGAAGACCAGAAGGTACGACAACTTCAGTCCGCAGAACTTGCCGAGTGCAAGCCTTCGCAGCTCCTCCGCCACATGCGCGCTCTCGCGGGCAACATGGACGTCCAGGATTCCTTACTGCGAGCACTTTGACTTCAACGACTTCCACCGCACGTCCAGGCAATTCTGCAGGCTCCACCTTACACTACCTCTCGACCAACTCGCCGGGATCGCTGATCGCGTCATCGAGGTCTCTTTGCCGCCGTTGTCGCCCACCGTACAGGCTGTCGTTAAACCGCTGAACACCATAGAGCTTGCGCGCCGTATCGACGATATCAACCGACAGCTCAGCTTCATTCAACGACGCCTGGATCAACACTTGCCGACGGGCCACTCACAAAGCCGTGGCCTGAGCGCTACCCCGTCGCAGCAGCCTTGTGACGACGACCGGTGCTACTACCATCGACGCTTCGGGGACAGAGCACGGCAATGTCGACCACCCTGCTCCGCTAGAAATCAGGGAAACGCCAACGCCAGCTCGTAGCCACGGCTGCGAGCTGCCAACCTGGAGGCCGTCGCATCTTCGTCACCGACCAAATTACAAAGCAGCGGTTCCTTGTCGACAGCGGTTCCGACATTTGCTGCTACCCGCGAGCCCACCTTCAAGGTCCCCGTCCTTCTACGTCTTTCGAGCTCAGCGCGGCAAACCGGTCTACTATCAAAACTTACACGACTCGCTCCGCCTGCACGTCCAGCTTAAAAACCTACGCCGTGACCTTCATTGGAATTTTGTCATCGCCGAGGTCACAGAGCCAATCATCGGCTCAGACTTCTTCGCGCACTACAACCTCCTTCCGGACCGCCGCCACAACTGTCTCATCGACGCGACAATGGGACATTCTGCGCCACGACAGCGAACGACTACCCACCAGCCTAGCATCAAAGTACTCAGCGTCGAACATAATTCACCGTACCATGCCATCCTCGCCGACTTTCCCGGTTTGACGCGCACCAGCGGGTTGCCACGTGACGTGCAGCACACCACCTTGCACTACATCCGGACCATCCCAGGCCCCCTGGTTTTTCGTCGCGCCCGTCGCCTTGCCCCGGACCGCATGCGCATAGCCAAAGCAGAGTTCGAAGCTATGCTCCGGGAGGGAATCACCCGCCCCTCCGACGGCCCATGGGCCTCGCCACTTCACCTCGTCCCTAAGAAGACCGAAGGCTGGCGGCCCTGTGTGGACTACCGTGCCCTCAACGCCCGCACAGTTCCGGACAGGTACCCCGTTCACCACATACAGGACTTCGCCCATTGCATTTCCGGCTGCCACGTTTTTTCCGTGCTAGACTTGGTCAAGGCCTACACGCAGATACCCGTCAATCCGGACGACGTCCCGAAAACTGCAATTATTACTCCTTTCGGCTTGTTCGAGTTTCCCTTCATGAGCTTTGGCCTGAGGAACGCTGGGCAAACCTTTCAACGCTTCATCGACTAAGTCGTCCGCGGCCTCGACTTCTGTTTCGTCTATCTTGACGACATATTGGTCTTTTCCCGCAACACCGACGAACACCACAGGTACCTTCGTCGGCTTTTCCAACGCTTCGATGACCGCGGCCTACTCGTCAATGTCTCAAAGAGCACGCTCGGCGCTTCAGTCGTCAAATTCCTCGGCCATGAAGTCTCATCAGAGGGAACTCGACCCTTACCTCAACGCATCTCAGACATGCAAAATTACATTCAACCAACCACCGCTAAAGACCTTCGCCGTTTCCACGGCATGCTGAACTTTTACAGGCGTTTCTTGCCACACGAAGTCGGCTACCAGGCTCCTCTCCATGATGCCTTGGCTGGTCTACGAGGAAACCAACCCGCCACGTGGACACCGGCTTTAACGGTACTTTTCGAAAAATGCAAAGCTGCTCTCTGCACCGCCACACTTCTCTCCCATCCTGTATCAGACGCTCCCTTGGGGCTTTTCACGGACGCCTCTAGCATCGCCGTAGGTGCCGCCCTTATGCAGCGCGTAGACAATACCTGGCATTCCTTGGCGTTCTTCTCCAAGAAACTCTCAGCTCGCAAAACGACCCCTTCTGCGGCCAGTCCCACCGACGAAACCACGACCCCCACCCCGTCGAGTTCGCCAGCTTACTGCAGAGAACTTCTGGCAATATACGAAGCAGTTCAGCACTTTCGCCACATTCTCGAAGCACAGCACTGCACTATCTATACCGACCATAAGCCTCTGACCTACGCCTTCTCTCAACGCCGCGACAAACTCCCGCCGGTCCAGCAGAACCAGCTCTCGTTCATTGCCCAGTTTACCACCGACATCCAACATGTCAGCGGGAAGGACAACGTGGTCGCCGACGCGCTTTCACGTGTGGCAGCTATTAGCCCTTCGCAGATAACAGCTGATGTCCTCGCCGAGGCTCAGACCTCAGACGCCGAACTGCAGGAGCTTCTTAAGGGGGGTCCTCACTAGAGCTGCAGCAAGTCCCGATACCTGAATCGACAACGAGTATCTACTGCGACATATCAACAGCACGAAGCAGGCCTTACGTGACCCTTTCCTATCGCCGTGGCCTCTTCAACCAGCTACATAATCTCAGCCATCCCGGCATACGCGCCTCTACACGCCTCGTGGCCGACCGCTATGCCTGGCCCTTCATGCAGCGGGATTGCCGCACCTGGGCGCGCTCCTGCATTCAATGCCAGCGCGCTAAAGTCACCAGGCATGTCACTTCACCACTCGGCGCATTTTCCCAGACCTCTGGTCCGTTTGAACACGTCCACCTTGATATCATAGGACCCTTGCCTCCAGCTGGACGCTATCGCTACTGCCTCACCGCCCTCGATCGGTACACTCGATGGCCTGAGGCATGGCCCCTCGAGGGAATCACTGCGGAAGACGTCGCCTCGGCATTCTTTGCCGACTGGATTGCCCGCTTCGGGCCCCCTCGCCGCGTCACCACCGACCAAGAACGACAGTTCGAATCGCACCTTTTCCGGCTGCTCGGGCTGACCATCGGGTTCAAACGCTCGCGGACCACCAGCTATCACCCATGCGCCAACGGGATGATCGAGCGTTTCCACCGACAGTTCAAAGAAGCCATCATGTGCCACCCGGACTTAACCTGGCCTGAAGCCATCCCAGCCGTCACCCTAGGTCTTCGCGCCACCTTCAAGCCCGACATTCAGGCTATACCCGCAGAGCTCCTCTACGGGGAACCCCTCCGTCTCTATGGCGAATTTCTTGCTGCACCGCCATCCACTACTGCGACGTCAGATCCCACCGATTTCATCGCCCGGCTCCGACGCACCATCGCTGCCCTCCACCCGTCACCTGCAGCTCACCACTGTAAGACCGCCCCCTTCGTCTTCAACGATCTGGCAACGTGCTCGCACACTTTTCTCCGCGACAACCCCGTCCGCCGGCCTTTACAGCCACCTCACATCGGACCCTACCCAGTTCTCCGTCGCGACGACAAAACATTCACCCTGCGCATTAAAGGGAGCGCCATCCGCGTCTCTATCGACCGGCTGAAGCCGGCCTACACCGATTCCGCCGAACCAGGGAATACCAGCGCACCAACAGACGTCCATCCACGACCGCTGACATCGCAGCCTGCTTCTGTCGCTACACGCAGCGGACGTCGGGTACGCTGCCCAGATTTTTACAAGCCCTGAGGGCTCTCCACTCTGCGGGGCGTGATGTGCCGACACACTCCGCGCGTATCTCTGCGCACCCTCAGTTTTCCTATCATCCGGCCCAGCATAATACAGCTCCACGCTGGAGTGCGTGGCCGATAAAGCATAGCGCCACCGCCGCGTCACACGAGGTATACGTCACTGACGGTGGCTATAAAAACAGGATGCCTGGCTGAGAAGGACCGCTTTCTACCTTCAGCAGCTGGGACGAACGTAGCGTTGGTATGCCCGCCCGCTGTCATCGTTAGTCGATTAAAGTCGTTACGTTTTAGAGCGCAGCTCTTTGGCGTCCGTTCCTGGGTTTCGCGTCGTCGTCGGCGTTGTCGTCGGCCTCGTAACCAGCTCCGCCCCCCTTTCATCCCCCCAGCGCTAGCAGCGACCGACTGATACCGCTGGATGCCGCTGACGCCGCTAGAGAGTCAAGATAACGTGACTGCATAGAACACCGTCGCCGCCATGCAGAAAGAGGAGGAAAGGGTCCCCCCCCCTGTTCTTGTGTGGCGGATAGGGTGCTCTTCAGTTGCCGACGCGCCGGTTATTTCACGTAGGCCCCGGCACGTCGACGAATACGTGACCACCTTCCCACGGCTAGACCTGGTTCTTAGCGCTGCGGAAGCGAGGGTATCATATTGTTTGTGTCGGCATCGGCGGCGTTGTCCCTGAAACCAACTCCGCAGCTGGAGTTGACTCACTATCGGCGTCAGCGGCATCAGTCAGTCGCTGCTATCTCTTCCCTCCTCCCTTTATCGTGTTGTACGCTTGCTGCGCGCGCTTCTGCCCCCATCGTTTGCCGCTGGGTGTACACGCCGCCCCCCTCCCCCCTCTTCCTGCGAGTCTCCGGTTGTCAAAGCGCCGGCTCGAACTTAATTCCTTTCTTCGCTCCTCCTCCAATGCAACCCCTGTGCGGTGGCAATCAGAGAGCCAGATCGGTGGCGGCGGATCTGTATATGTGCACCGCCCGAGCCGAAATTGCCGCTGCCGTTCGCCCTGTGCGGTGGCAATCAGAGAGCCAGATCGGTGGCGGCTTGACATAAAGACAAACAGCAATTTCCTAACACTTATGCGGGAGAACATCCCGTTCCTCTCGCTCGTAACGCGTCCCACGGCTGTGACAACCTCGCGAGGCACTTGTATAGATCTCGTCTTTGAGAATCAAGCATTGGTGTACCAAGTCGGACATATATCAGTCTATTTCTCCGACCACAAAGCTTCCTTCATGACTGTCAAGAACTGTTAGTGGAGTCTTTGTTAAAGGAATACGTGTGAAAAATAAAAAAAATCTGTGATAGCGCATACATGTGTTGCTCGGTTTCTTTGCCTCAATCTATCGAAAAGGTGAAACAGCTTATTTGCTGCGCTCAAATTTCGCATTAGGAAGTAACGTAATCGTCGGTAATTTTTTATGTTGGGATTCGTCCTTCGGCAAACACGACATCCCAAAAGCCTATCAAATCCCGCCTAGCACCTAGGCCTAAAGGGGGAAACCACCAGACCTAGACAAAGCCGGTACGTTTACTACTCTTACCACGAATTCAAAATTTGCGCCCCTACCCCATGCAAAAGAAAACACTTCAAAAACACCAGCTAAAAGAAAAGAGTACTTAGTTACGAACGAAGTCGCTGAAACCACGTGCACAGGAGCGTCCGCGACATCCACCCAGCAGGCGCCGCCACATTATCCTTGGTTAAAACGCGTGCGTCTATTTGTCGTAAAAAAATCCCTCATCAGACCTTATCCTAGGTGCCTAGGGACAGCATCGTTTAAGGATTTTTGATTTTTGAGAAGGTGCCAAGCTGGCGCCGAGCTACGCCGTGGCGTGTTCGTCCTCGGCGTGATCGTTCACTGGACCGCGTGTTGTTCAACATTGCTCATGTGATTGTAAGTGCGTTGCTTGTGTGTTGGTTGTAGGTTCTGTGTTACTTCGCGGAAAGCCGTGAGTAGTGGCGGTGCGGCAGTGCGGCTTTGGCCTCGGTGAGCTCTGGCAGTACAGAATCTGCGTTGTGTGACCCGTGCTTTCTTGAGAACCCGGCGGTGATGACAATTGAAATATCGACGTGGCCTAGCGCATCGGCAGCGAAGTGCTGCGAACCGCGATGTGACGTCGCCGTGTCCGACTTTGCTTAACGGACATCGAGGGATGTGCTGCTCGCTGCAAGTCATGTAAATGCAACTGCGTAGACCGCCCATTGTTCAGCGCTGAATGTGTGTTTATTGTGCTGTGCTTGAAACGAGTGCTGCAGCCATGCAGCGGAGGTGGCGGAGGAGCAGAGTGGCTTAGGGGCTCCGTTTGCGCGTTCACAGACATGTGCTCACGTCTTGGTCACATTAGTGGCCAAGTATTAGTGGCCAAGTCACATTAGTGGCCTAGTATGAATTTTACGACGCTAACACACAGCATGTTCACGTTTTTCCGCGCTATATGTCATTTGCATGACGGCCGAGTTGAAAACGAGACATATGTCTGTGTTCTTTGCGTTTGTCTGTTGTAAATTACTATCTATTGTGGAAGTTCTGGGAGTCTTATTACGCAAGGAGTGCGAACGTAAACATAAACACATATGTGTGTCTAAAGTTTTGAATTACCCATAATACCGTTTACGACTGATAAGTGGGCTACATGGCCTGTGTGAATCAGCTACCGTATGGTGCGACGCTCTTCCGTGTGGTAGACTGATCCATGGTGCGCGTTTATTTCTGTACAGTTGTAAAAACCATTTGTTTATTCACTCAATAAAAATGTACGGCTTCTTCGCCGCAGTAGACTTTAGTTACGCGGTGAAGCATACTATAAGTGAGAGGGGGCCGCTATCAGCCAGCATAGTATGTCCACTTAGGCGACCTGGGAGGCGGTGGGTGCGCGTGTGTATGATTAAAGAACTCTTATTTTGTCCAGTGAGCGTGGCCCCTTTTCACTTTTAGTATGCTTCACCGCAGTACTTGCTTAGGCTTCACCGCAAAATATTAGTGTAATGCGAGAAAGGTAATCGTAAAAAGCCTAACTATGCAACGTTTCTTTTGTAGCTTGCTACACCGCAGTACAGGGGTGTAAATAAGCATCGTGCAGTAGACCATACTAAGAGTGGAAAGGGCACATAGGTTTACACTGTGCTCATTATTTTCTATTGTGAGATAATTTGCAAGTGCATCTGTGCTCGTGGTAACCTTCATTGAAAATCCTGTGTACCTTACAAATTCATATTTCAGGGAAGCTTACTAAAGCACATTCGACATTATGGTACGTGTTATTCACCTTCAATGCAGGAGCACAATGCGGATTCTTGCCCCTGCTTTTGGCTGGACTGCACATGTTCTTTGAGAATTTATTCATTCTTTGATTAAGCGCGAGACCTAGCAATGGGTAGCCCAAATATAGATTTGAGAAAACTAAAACGAATTCAGCAGTAAGAAGCTAAAGGGTTGTTTTGGTGTAGACCAGTGGCCAAGTCCGGATATGAAAGAGGAGGAAGAAAAGCCGAGTCTTTCCACTTCAACACTGGGAAGCACAACTCCCACAAATAAATACAACTCTTAATTATTTGGCTTTTTTAAGCAGATTACCTACTTGCATTGGCAAGTGTTCACTTCAACAAACACTGCATGAAGTAAGCTTCCTGCGCATATTTCACCAGCTACTGCATCATTGTTTCACATTATGAGTGAAACTGCAATGTCCTTTATGCCAGAACTTGCCCAATTTTGTGTTTTATGTAGCAGTGTTATTAAGGCACTTAAATACTAATGAATAGTAGTAGTAAGGAGAAAAGAAATTAAAGGAAGCAGTGGCTTTTTTTGCATAGACTATGCATACACCTGGTGCTCTTATGGTCATTTTTCCCTATCCACTAAACCATTATAAGCAAGACCACAACTAAACCACAGGTATCCTTTGTAAGCAAAGTATATTTATTCGGTGACATGTTCTGCAACCCTGCTATCGGGCTTTTCTTCCTTCCTTTTTAGCTGTGCAGGTTCATTAAGAAGTGATGAGACAGTTTGACAATTTTAAACGTCGAAAGACTTAGCGAAACCTTTTTCGGGTTGGTTTTTTTTTGTTTCAGACTCTGCACATTGCCTTTTAAGGCGTGTTTTCTGTGTTTGTTGCTTTCTCTTTATGGGTAGGGCATGTCAACATTTTTTAGACCATGTCAAGTATGTGGTGCCATAGACTGTTCTTAGATGGAGCCTTGCCCTTTCATTCTTTGCAATATGACGTCGGTTTTTTGTGTCCAAGGCCGTTTTACAGCGTGAGTGTTGCATTTTGCTAAATTCTGCCTCTGTCACCCAAGCTTGAAAGATTGCTACCCATTGCTGGTGGCATGACACATGTGACATGTCTTTTTTAATAAAAGGATGTCTGTCACTTATCCTGTGCACTGGTTGTATTTGTCTTTTTGAATTACAATTTGTTGCCTATATTTGCTCTGTTGTTGCATTTGAGATTAGGAATGGCTATCATAGTTGGCATCATTTAAGCATATTGCACACAATGTGGATGGTATGTACTTGCAATATATGGCCAACGTAAATATAAGTTAATAATTCAAGGATAGTGCCTTTGCATGGTGGTGGAGCCATGAATTGTGGCTATAAGGTACCAGGGGTGCAGGTAGCACTGCTTCTCCAGAATATAGTTCAACTCTACTACTTTCAAACATCATTGTTTTTATCGGCATTTGTATAGCTCCATTTCCTGTGAACAACACACATCTGGAAGAAGAGCGGCGTGCAGTTGGGGCCAATGAATAGCCAAATTTCTGCCCGTTTTCACGTTATTAGCATATTAGTAAAGGCAGTCGTTCTTATAGTAGCCTGTTTGCCCAGTGTAGAAGCCGCTGCAGGGTGTCAGGATCTCATACACATCTTCAGCTTTGCAGGGGACACAGCATCGGGCACACATTTTGTCAGTGGCCATGTATTCGGGGCAAATTGAGTTTACTCACTAGCAAAGGGAGAACCAAGCTTGTTGAATATGAAGTAAACCGCCTGTATACTGAGTGGCCTTCTTCATTTCGTGTGACATATGTGGTTATAGCAACCCTTGTTTTAAGTAGTTCTTGTCCAGCAGCGGTCGTTTGCTTTTGAAACACCCAGGATAGCTTTCAGCAAGCTGGACAGGAATAACACTGAAAAACCAGCAGGTGTAAATGGTCGAACTTATCATGCGAAGCTTCATACAGTATGATTAGGGCGTAAATAAATGAGGGTCTTCTTCAGGGCCATGTAGCACGTCATGAGTTTGGAGCAACATGATGTATAGCACTTTTTTTATCGCATGCTATAGGTTTAGCAGGTGTGGCCATGGTTCAAGTGCAGTGCAAGGTCAAGAAAACAGATATCTATGAGCAGCACCCTGGTAACGGAGACTCTGGGAAAACTAGTGGGAAGCCTGTTGAACATCTGGTTGACCCACTTGCTGGCTCGATCAGGCAAAGTATGATAAAGAGATGGGAGTCATCAACACATCAGAAGGTTTTTACATATAAACACTGTGCTAAGGTCATAACATGCCAACAAGTCTTAGTGCGCAGGCTATGCACGACCAACTACACATGCCTTCTGTTCGGACATTGCTCATTGTAATTAACCACGATGGCGTGGACAAAATGAACAGCAGCGCCATTAATTTGGTTTCACTGGTATCAACAGTGTTTTGTAAGTGTACGTTACCATACTCCCCAATGCCTTCTTGGGTGACATCAGCAAGGACCAGCTTGAGGCAAGGGGTAATAGACGTCTTTACAAGCTGAAAATGCATGCATGCATGGAGAGCACATTGTGTCCAAAAAGTAGGCACTTCACAGGGGCACTGGAGAAGGAACAGATTATTAACAGTGGTCAAAGAGAAGCTACTAAACACCCAACACTGTTGCCATGTAACAACCTCTGAAACAATCCCTCTTAAAGAGGAAATCATCTTTGTGCATTCATAAGGAGGGCAGATGGGCAAAGCCCCTTCAGTAATTCTGCCAGCTTCAAAAGCCCACTTTGCACATCCTGAATGCTTCCTTATCACGACTTTGCTGGGTGCAAGCATTCTACTGTCCAAAAGCTGTCATTGAGAGCACTGTTGGTTTGGTGACAATACAGTTCAGAAGCGATTGCAACAAACCTCCCTTCCTAGTTGGCCTGGACGCTCACGGTGCTTATGAAGCAGCACCATGAGGCAAGCGAGGTGAATGGATGCCTCCAAGCCCTTGTTCGTTTATCCCACTGTTCTGTTAGTAACAACCACGAGACATGAAACCAACAAGCTCAAGTTCGGCGCTCGCGTGGTTACTGCAGAGGATCCATAAAAAGCACAAAAACAGAAAACTCAAGGGAAAGGATAAAGCACCATTTAACGCTTAGTATTGCTGCAGCCCACCCCCTTCTTTTATTTTGTCTGGTCGTGCTACATCTTTTTACTATAGATAGGCATCAACTTAGGCGATGTTTCCAATCAGCGTCCAATATTTATATACACTATGTGCTGGTTCAAAGAGGCTCGAAACACTGCAATGGAAGCTTCAAGTAGAAAAGGTGCCTGGAAGAAAAATAAAGCTGTGCTGCAACCATCTCGGCAACATCTTGTCCCCTTAATACAAATTGTGCTTTCATATCAACTTGAGCCCTCCAGTTTAGAGTAAAGTACCAGTGCACTTATGAACAATGAATCAATTCTCGAAGAGCATGTGCAGTCCAGCCAAAAGCAGGGGCAAGAATCCGCATTGTGCTCCTGCATTGAAGGTGAATAACACGTATCATAATGGCGAATGTGCTTTAGAAGCTTTCCTGCAATATGAATTTGTAATGTACAAAGAATTGTCAATGAAGCTTACCACGAGCACAGATGCACTTTAAAATTATGTCACAATTGAAAATAATGAGCACAGTGTAAACCTATGTGCTCTTTCCACTCTTAGTATGCTTTACTGCACGATGACTGGTGGCAGCGACGGCGCAGCTAGCACTGCCTCACGTATTTTTCTCTGAATGTGCAGTTATCTTGGCCAGCTTCCTATCAGCCTTCGCACCGCACGTGGAAATCAAGCACTCGGATCCGTGGACGGCAGCTTCCTGCAAGCCCAACAGGTGTCGTCGGCTTCGTTGAGCACCGCTCTTAAGAAGCAGGACCATCACCGAGGCTTCACTGGTGGCGGCGACGGCGCAGCAAGCACTGCCTCGCGTATTTTTCTCTGAATGTGCAGGTTAGTTGCGTTAGTTGCGTTAAATCTTGCCTAATTTTTGTGTGTGACCTGTTCGCTGTCGCTGCTGCCACAGTTACTTTTTTTTCCTTTTGTGCTCTTGTGTGTGAAGCTGTTTGGTTAGTGCTTTGTTGCGAAAACAAAATGCCGACAAATTCAGAGCTTGCCAAGAGGATTGAAGCAATTGAGACTAAACTGGAAACTGAATGCACCCTATTCGCTGACGACATTCTCGGTAAATTTCTGTTAATGTTGCAGTCCACTGGGCTTGATGCTGTTGACCTAAAAAAGCAGGTTGAAAGCCTGGAAGCAAGTATCGGTGTCTTAAATAACATCGTTGAAAAAATGCGGGACGAAAAACTCAAGCTTACAGCTGACAACAAAAAGCTCATCTCAGACAACAAAGCACTGTCTGAAAGGGTGGCTGAGATGGAACAATACTCTAGAATGAACAATGTTGAGGTCAGGGGCGTCCCCTGCACCCAAGGGGAGGACTGCATCGCAGTCATGCAAACCACTGGCACTAAAATTGGGTGCCCGATAATGGCTGCTGACATCGATGTCGCTCATCGGGTCCCTACAAAAGTGCAAGACAAGAAAAACATCGTGGCCAGATTCTGTTCCCGCACAAAGGATGAATTTGTCAGCAAGGCACATAAGGCTAAGCTTCACCTAAGTGACATCGGGGTGAAAGCTTCTGTTGACAGTGCGGTTTACGTCAATGAGCACTTGACAGCACGAAATAAAGCGCTCTTTTCAAAGGCGCTGGCTTTGAGAAAACAATACAAATGGCAATTTCTCTGGATCAGCAACTGCCAAATCAAGGCTAGAAAAGCCGAGACAACCAGAGTGTACCGCATTGCTGATGATTCAGACCTAATGGTCATTAACTAATTGGCATAAAGTTTGTGCCTCCCTTAACGCCTTATCTTCCATCATGGCGTCATATTACACAACGAGCGAGTTAAATTGCTTCCTTCAGAATAGTAATCGCTCTTTTATTCATTTCAATGCGCGCAGCCTCCGTAAACATCTCGATGACTTCCAGAATCTGCTTTCAACACTTTCTTTCACGTTTTCAATCATTGCAGTATCAGAGGCCTGGCTTAGCGAAGATGATAAAAACTTGTACTGTTTCCCTTCTTATAAATCAGAATATACACACAGACAGTCCAGCAACTACGGCGGTGCGGCTGTCTATATCTCGTCCGGAATCCCGTACAAAAGAAGACTCGACCTCACGTTAAATATTCAAAACTGCGAATCAGTATGGTTGGAATTCCATCCTAACTTTCTTAACAACGATGATCGAAACTTCATCTTTGGTTGCGTTTACCGTTCACCTTCCTCTTCAATTCCAGGCTTTTGTATTTCTCTCGAAAAAATAATGGCAAAGTTATCCGCTGAGACAAAATATGTCATAATTATGGGTGATATGAACATAAATTTAATGGAGTCATCCCCGAGCTCTGTCAATTATTCGTCTTGTTTCCAAAGTTTTGGTTACGAATGCCTTATTAATATCCCTACTCGTTCAGTTCTTGGGGGTTATAACACTCTAATCGATCATGCATTGTCTAATCTTTTGAATCCACCTGATGCAGCAGTACTTGAACGTGACATTACTGACCATTTTCCCCTTTTTCTGCGCACTACATCTGCACATTGTTCCTATTCAAATTCTTACACCAAACTTGTTTTTGATAAAAAATTGTTCTCAGCAGCAGTATCTCACACTGTCTGGTCCTTCGCTCATGACACAAATGATCCGCAGGTAGCCTTCTCGCGATTTATAACAAAGTTGATATCATACTATCATACCTACTATCAGATAAGTAAATGCAGAAAGAAAGTGGCTTCACCTCAAAATTCCTGTGTCACCGATAGTTTGATGAAGGCCATGCGCACACGAGAAAACCTATATAAAAAAACTAAAAGGCAACCATTCAATTTAAACCTACATGCGCGGTACAAGAAATTTTGCAACACACTTTTTTCACGGCTTAAAAAAGCTAAAACCAAATATTACGAAGAAAAAATACTTAGATGTGGTTCGGACGTAAAGAAAAAATGGCAAATAGTGAACTCCTTTTTGAATAGGAAACAAGGAGCGGACAGCATAACTAAAATATCCCACGATGGTAATACTTATTTCGAAGCTCTTAAGATTGCGGATGCTTTCAGTAATTTCTTTTTTGCTAATAACTCCACTCAAACTCAACGCAACTTATACACATCAAAGCGCCTTCCACATTCATTTTATATGTCTCCAACAACTCCTAATGAGGTGATATCAGTAATCAACAATTTAAAAATAACTAGTGCTGGACTGGACAACATTCATCCTGGTCATCTTAAAATAATTTCTCAATCAACATCATTTGTACTGTCTGAAATTATTAACCTCATGTTTAAAACAGGCACATTTCCTCGCGAGCTTAAACGTGGTAGGGTTATTCCAGCTTTTAAGAAAGGCGATCGCTCATCACTATCTAACCACAGGCCAATCTGTGTTTTACCCTTTTGTAGCAAGGTCATCGAGAAAATAATCGAAAAGCGATTGATCAAATACATAACCAAATTTAATATTCTTTCACCTGACCAATTTGGATTTAGATCCGGTTACTCTACTGACCTAGCACTTCGGTAGAACCTAGGTCGCCTAAGTGGACATACTATGCTGGCTGATAGCGGCCCCCTCTCACTTTTAGTATGCTTCACCGCGTAACTAAAATCTGCTGCGGCGAAGAAGCCGTACATTTTTATTGAGTCAATAAACAAATGGTTTTTACAACAGTACAGAAATAAACGCGCACCATGCATCAGTCTACCACACGGAAGAGCGTCGCACCATACGGTAGCTGATTCACACAGGCCGTGTAGCCCACTTGTCAGTCGTAAAGGGTATTATGGGTAATTCAAAATTTTAGACACACATATGTGTTTATGTTTACGTTCGCACTCCTTGCGTAATAAGACTCCCAGAACATCCACAATAAAAAGTAATTTACAACAGACAAACGCAAAGAACGCAGACATATGTCTCGTTTTCAACTCGGCCGTCATGCAAATGACATATAGCGCGGGAAAATGTGAACATGCTGTGTGTTAGCGTCGTAAAATTCATACTAGGCCACTAATGTGACTTGGCCACTAATACTTGGCCACTAATGTGACCAAGACGTGAGCACATGTCTGTGAACGCGCAAAGGGAGCCCCTAAGCCACTCTGCTCCTCCGCTACCCCCGCTGCACGGCTGCAGCACTCGTTTCAAGCACAGCACACCAAACACACATTCAGCGCTGAACAATGGGCGGTCTACGCAGTTGCATTTACATGACTTGCAGCGAGCAGCACATTCCTCGATGTCCGTTAAGCAAAGTCGGGCATGGCAACGCCACATCGCGGTTCGCAGCACTTCGCTGCCGAGGCGCTATGCCACTTCGATATTTCAATTGTCACCACCGCCGCGTTCTCAAGAAAGCACGGGTCACACAACGCAGATTCTGTACTGCCAGAGCTCACCGAGGCCAAAGCCGCACAGCCGCACCGCCACTACTCACGGCTTTCCAAGAAATAACACAGAACCTACAACCAACACATAAGCAACGCACTTACAATCACATGAGCAATGTTGAACGACACGCGGTCCAGTGAACGATCACGCCGAGGACGAACACGCCACGGCGTCGCTCGGCGCCAGCATCGCGTAAAATCCCTTGATAATTTGAAAGTAGCGACACTCTTCGAACTCTGCCGCCGCCGCGCGCCCTGCTCGCCTCCTCCTCGCGCCTTGCGCGTTCCCCCCGCGGCAACCAGTTTTGCCCCCGTTTTTCTGCACGACGATTGGTCTCATTGCCGTTGCCCTTTGGAAACGTGCGGATCTTGAGTTTTGCTTGTGTTTTTCTTTTTCGTTTGCGCCATTTTCCTCCTGAGCACGGCTGGCTTGGCGCTTTAGCTCGGCGTAGCGAACGTTGTACGCTGTGTTTCCAGCACTATGTGCTAGCGCTATGCCGTGCTCTTGCGCATATAACTGCAGCAAGAAGCCTGAAGATGGTTATGCCGTTTTTATGGTACCCTAAGGAAAGCGTGACCGCTTGCGCAGGAAGCAGTGGCTGCATGACATTGGCCTAAAGAACTTTGTTCCGACAAAGAACAGCGTTGCTTGCGAGCTGAGGCGTCTTTCTTATAGCTCGTAGCAAAGTATCCCGTAATACTGCATTTTTTTTTTCATTCTTCCGGCCTGCTCACCAGCGTTTTTGTTGCGGTTGTCCTCAGTATGCTTAATATTCTGGGGCGGCTCCATCATATCGCATGTCGCTAACCGTTCTTATTCAGTCGGAAATGCAGCATTATAGATTCTGCTTTGCGACCTGAAAAAAATTAGTGGCAAGTATACTTGTGGTATTGCAGGTGATGAAGGTTAGCTAGTCAACATTGAGTTTTTTTTTTTAGTTTTAAGGCGAAAGCCTTTAGATCTCTATGTTTCAAACTGTAAGCATCACGTAACCCAACGAAGGCCAGAGGTGACCCAAAGCATGTTCACCCCTGTATAAGAGAATGATAACCCAAGTTAATTAATGAATCATTAGTGATTGACATAAGGTGGATTAGGGAGGATTAAGGTTGATTAGAGTGTATTAAAGAAGACTAAGGTGGATTACAGTGCATTAAGAAGGCTGGTCCTTCTTAAGAAGGCGCTCATCCTTGTGTTGCCCCTATTCTTCGTCCCTGTTTGTTTGCGCACAAAAGGTTTTAAGATGAATCTGTTCCAACTAGGCCGACTCGCAGTTATGCTTCATTAAGAAGGGTTAAGATGCATGAATAAAGATTAAGGTGAGTGGAGGAGGACTAAGGCCGATTATGGTGGATTAAGGTGAAGAGCTGATGACAGGGTATTAAGACCGATTAGGGTGGATTAGGGTGCATGAAAAATTATTAGGGAGTATTCAGGTGGATAAAGGAAGATTAAGGTCGATTAATGCGGATTAAGACCGATTAGGATGGTTTAGGTTTGATAGAGGTGGATTAGGGTGTATTAAGGTAGATTGGAACTATTAAGCAAGATTAAGTTGGATTAAGGTGCATGAATAAGGATTAAGGTGGATGAAGGAAGATGAAGGCGGGTTATGATGCATTAGGGTTGATAAATGAGGATTAAGACCGCATAGGGTAGGCTAAGGTGCATTAGGGGCGATGTAGGTTGATTAGGTTGTATTAAGGTGGATTTGGAGTATTAAGCTGGATTAAGGTGGATGAAGGAGCATCAAGGCGGATTAGGGTGGACTAAGGGGAATTAGGGTTCATTGAGCATTAAGACCGATTAGTCTACCATAATCCTCCTAATGCACATTAATCCACCAAATCCACATTCATCGACCTTAATACTCCTTCATTCACTTTAATCCACCATAATCCACAAAAGGCCTTCTTAATGAACCCTAATCCACCTTCATCGACCTTAATCTACTCTAACCCTCCTTAACGCACTTTAATCCTCTTGAATGAATCCTAATGCTTCCTCATTCACTTTACTCCACCCTAATCCACGATAATCGTCCTTAATTCCCCTTAATCCACTCGAATCCACGTTCATCTACCTAAGTCACCCTTAATCATCCTTAATTCACTCTAGTCCTCCTTCATTCACTTTAATTCACCCTAGCCCACCATAATCCTCCCTAATCCACTATAATCATCCTTAATGCACCCCAACGCACCTTCATCCACCCTAATCTACCTTCATCGACCATAATCCAACCTAGTCCTCCTTTACGCACCTTAATCCACCTTCATTCACCCTAATGCACCTTCATCTACTTTAATCCACCTTAATCCTCCTTAATACACCCGAATTCATCTTAATCCAATCACTAATAAATCATTAATTTGCTAATCATTAATCATTTCTTATACGCGGCTGCACATGCTTTGGTTCGCTTCCCGCCTTCCTTCGGTCTCGTGATATTTTCTGTAGCTCACAACGGGACCTTGAAACAGAGGTCTAAGGCTCTCGCTTAATAAGCCACCCACAAAGGGATGCGTCACAACCAATACTAGATCAGACGCACGAAGTAAAGCATCTGATCATGTGGCAGAAAAATTGTCTGGAGTATAGAACTCGCCTCAAAGCTCCCTTTACATCGGTATACCCCGTTCATACGGCTTTAAGAAAAAAAACCAACCTTCTCATAAACGTTGCCTCCAGCATTATCGATGCTGTTATTAGCATTTCTCAAAATTTTCAACCCCACTGGGGACCGCAACTGGCCCAAGATAACATGCCTCCATAGAATCCCGCGGCCCGTCCGCGGGAGCCCAGGAGGAAAAGCGTGCCGTGCGCAGCCGGCGGGCGAGGAGAATCGAGGAGGAAATCGCCGGGAGGAGGAGAGTGTCGCTACTTTCAAATTATCAAGGGGCTTTAGCATCGCGCCATATGATCACGCCTTTATCACTCCCATCATTCCCAAAACCCATTATCACTCACTACTATTATCTGCATAGTTTTCATCTGGATTGTGTACACATGTTTCCCCTTTTCACCTGCAGTGTATAATTTACTAAATACAAATTCCTTTCTGTCGGTTTCTCGTAGCTAATACACGTACCCTGCCTTGTGTACTAATTGAATGTTTATGTATATATGACTTACTTATACTTCTTCGTATTGATGTTAAGACTGTGAATTAAAAACTAGCATGGATCCCAACTAGCCTTGAGCTAGGGATCCAGATGTCCTGTACAACATTTCCTGTGTACTTTCCATTTTGAATAAACTTCAAACTTCAAACTTCAAAAAATCCCTAAACGATGCTGTCCCTAGGCACCTAGGATCAGGTCACGTGAGGGATTTTTGTACGACAAATAGACGCACGCGGTTAGCGGCACGCGGTTAAAACCCCTTGATAATTTGAAAGTAGCGGCACTCTCCTCCGCACGGCGCTTTCCTCCTCGATTCTCCTCGCCCGCCGGCTGCGCACGGCGCGCTTTTCCTCCTGCTGGGCTCCCGCGGACGGGCCGCAAGATTCTAGCCCCGAGAACGAATTACAGCGGCGCTGTGAGCGCCGCTCGCGTGACGTCAGGGCACGGACTCGAGCCTGTCGTCTGCTACAGCCCGGGCGCTTTCTGCGGTGTTTTCATTTGTTCGCCCTCGTTCTCTCTGCTTGTATACTTATGGCGGTAATATCAAATATATTTTTACGACGTCTTCATTCCCGAAAATTTATTCAAGGAGCTTATTTCTTAAACGACAATGCAGCTCTCAAAGGCAATGCTACAATGCCAGCCGAGGGAGCGCAGACCAGCCCATTGCGGGTTTTTCATGCGTGGATCGACAACCGCAAAGACATAATATTTAATAATAATCCAGTTATGATACCATACATGCCGCGATGCACCAAGTATGTCACAAACGCTGGCTATGTATGACCTTTACAACAGTTACCTTGATTTTAATCTGCTAAAACAGGTTTGCTCATGAGGAGAGGTTCGGGGTATAATATCGAATTTGTGCATTTCTTCACAGAAACGCTCGGCAGTAACACGAGGATTTCATTAACACTGCAGTTTAGATTCCACAAGCACCACTTGCTTCTTTAACTGCTTCTCAAAATTAGGTGGTTCTTCACGTGTTTATGTTAAGTGGCGGTAATTTGAAGTAAGGCGAATGAAGGCTTACGGCTATTTGCAGAATACGAAAAGGAATGTACCAATATATATTCCCTTTTCCGTGCTACACGTTCCACTCACTTGAGAAATTTACTGGTGCTTGTTGCTTGAGGAATATACATGACGGCAAACATACATGTTTGGCGAACTGACACAGGCTGCTCGGCCCAAATTTTTTAGTGAAATATGCCTTTTCGACCGTATGGCTACAGCCAGAAAGACGTCCAAGCGTCAATCATTAGTAGTACGGGACATATTGAAGATATCATAATTCCCCGACGGAGGGTAAAAATCAAGTGAAATATGTAAGGCTTGTGGTGTTTTCTTTATGAAGGTTTGCGAGGTTATCTTTTATGCATGACGAAGCGAATAGTTATCCGTTTGTATAACTAAACAACGCTGCATCGAGACATGGGGAGGCAGAAGTGGTTAAAGTTTACTTTTCTAGGCACCGTAAGCTGCGCTGTAGTATCTCGAGAATACTTTAGGCATTCCGATTGGCGCTGTAAAAAAATGTTTTATGGTTTCAATTCGAAGTTGTAGTGAACTGATGGGTTTCGCGAAGAACGCGTGCCTCGCCATACAGACAGTCGGTTGCTACCGTTGCGTGAGGGTGAGCCATATTGTCGATAAAGGCTACTGAGGGCCACCATGAAACATTTCATCGCTTGCAATTGATTGGCTCTCTATCTTAACCACGAAACTTTTCTCTCAGGTGATTGCTACTATGGTATTTGTGAATCAACTATGTAAATACTCTACATGACGCGCCGTAGTGCTAAAAGTCATGAGCAATTCGTTTTTTGGAGACCTATTTCAGAGAGGGGTGAAAATAGCAGCAAACTTTTTCATAAGAAACGCGCGCCTAACACTTTCTTTCACGCATTAATAAATGGCCATATTTGACTAAACTAACCAGAGTAATAAGAATCACGATTGCAGTTTCGCTGGGCAGCGTCTTTCCAACACGGATAACATGCTGACGCCAATTACCAAGATTTTTCTTCCATGTAAAATGCAATGTCTCTCATAAATACTAACTGAATGTTAAGTATTTAGCGAAGCATCATGCACAACTTGGCGTGTTGAATTTGCAGAAATTCTTTTTAAGAAAAATCTATGGACAGACACGGCGTATATATGCATCGCAGGAACAGTAGACCCCTTGAGCGCTACATAGCTTGCGATATCCAAGTCGCAAATTTTCTCGATTCACGCAGTTTTGAAGAAGAGACTGCGGTTGAGACATGGCAGCAGAAATAATCCGGAATATTCCTCTGCAAGCGCGGCTCGAGCCGCCAATGCCCCAAGCATGCACGAAGGGAACGAGCGCGCGCGGCAGCCGAGCGAGCGGCGTCCTGGCCGTGACGTCACTCGCGAGAGGGCGCCACTCCAAATTCTCGCCGCTTATGGAGGCGGGCCAGTTGCGCGCCCCAGTGGAGTTGAAAATTTTGAGAAATGCTAATAACAGCATCGATAACGCTGGAGGCAACGTTTATGAGCAGGTTGGTTTTTTTCTTAAAGCCGTATGAACGGGGTATACCGATGTAAAGGGAGTTTTGAGGCGAGTTCTATACTCCAGGCAATTTTTCTGCCACAAGATCAGATGCTTTACTTCGTGCGTGGGATCTAGTATTGCTTGTGACACATCCCTTCGTGTGCGGCTTATTAAGCGAAAGCCTTAGACCTCTGTTTCAAGGTCCCGTTGTGAGCTACAGAAAATATCACGTGACCGAAGGAAGGCGGGAAGCGAACTAAAGCATGTGTAGCCGCGTATAAGAGATGATTAATGATTAGCAAAGTAATGATTGATTAGTGATTTGATTAAGATGAATTCGGGTGTATTAAGGAGGGCTAAGGTGGATTAAAGTCGGTGAAGGTGCATTAGGGTGAATGAAGGTGGATTAAGGTGCATAAAGGAGGACTAGGTTGGATTAAGGTCGATGAAAGTGGATGAAGGTGAGTTGAGGAGCATTAAGGACAATTATAGTGGATTAGGGTGGATTAAAGTTCATGAAGAAGGATAAGGGTTGATTAAGAAAGATTAAGGTGCATTCAGGGGGTTTAGGGTGGATTAGGGAGGATTAGGGAGGACTAAGGTAGATGAATGTTGCTTCGGTGGATTAAGCTGAATTAAGGACGGTTTTAGTGGATTATGGTGGATAAAAGTGAATGAGGAAGCATTAGGGTAGATTAAGGAGGATTAAAGTGTATTAAGGAGGGTTAGAGTAGATTAAGGTTGATGAAGGTGGATTAGGGTACATTAAGGAGGACTTTCGTGGATTATGGTGGATTAAAGTGAATGAAGGAGGATTAAGGTCGATGAATGTGGATTCGATGGATTAATGTGCATTAGGAGGATTATGGTAGACTATTCGGTCTTAATACTTAATGAACCCTAATTTACCTTAGTTCACCCTAATCCACCTCAATGCTCCTTCATCCACCTTAACAGTCTCAATAAATCTTAATCCAACCTAATCAAGCTACATCGCCCCTAATGCACCTTAGCCTACCATATACGGTCTTAATCCTCCTTTATCAACCCTAATACATCATAATCCACTTTAATACTCCTTCATCCACCTTAATCCTTATTCATGCACATTAATTCAACTTAACCCTGCTTAATAGCCCCAATCTACCTTAATACAACCTAATCCACCTCCATCAAACCTAATCCAGCACCATGGTCCCTAATCCACCTTATTCCACTCTAATCCATCCTAATCGGTCTTAATCCTCCTTTATCGACCCTAATTCACCTTAATACATATTACTCGGCCTTAACCTACCTTTATCCACCTTAATCCTCCCTAATCCTTGTTCATGCACCCTAATCGGTCTTCATACCCTTTCATCAACCTTTCACCTTAATCCACCATAATCCGCCTTAATCCTCCTGCACCCACCTTAATGTTTATTCATGCATCTTAATCCTTCATAATGTATTCTAATCCACCTTAATCTTCTTTAATACACTCTAATTACCCTAATCGTCTCTAATCCACCTTACGTCAAACACTAATGATTCATTAATTAACTTGGGTAACCATTCTCTTATACAGGGGGGGACATGCCTTGGGTCAGCTAGCTCTGGCCTTCCTTGGGTCACGTCATACTTCCAGTTTACAACGCGACCTGGAATCGTAGAGATCTAAAGGCTTTCGCCTTAAAACTAAAAAAAAGCTTAATGTTGACTATCTAACGCTCATCACCTGCTATACCACGGGTATACTTGCCACTGATTTTTTCAGGGCGCAAAGCAGAATCTATAATGCTGCACTTCCGGCTGAATAACAACAGTTAGCGACGTGCGAGGTGATGGAGCCGCCCCAGAATATTAAGCATACTCAGGACAACCGCGACAAAAACGCTGGTGAGCAGGCCGAAAGAATGAAAAAAAGAAATGCAGCATTACGGGATGATTTGCCACGAGCTATAAGAAAGACGCCTCAGCTCGCAAACAACGCTGTTCTTTGTCGGAACAAAGTTCTTTCGGCCGATGTCACGCAGCCACTGCTTCCTGCGCAAGCCATCACGCTTTCATTGTGGTATCATAAAAACGGCATAACCATCTTCAGGCTTCTTGCTACAGTTATATGCGCAACAGCCCGGCATAGCGCTAGCACATAGAGCAAGAAACACAGCGTACAACGTTCGCTACGCCTAGCTAAAGCGCCGAGCCAGCCATGCTCAGGAGTAAAATGGCGCGAACGAAAAAGAAAAACACAAGCAAAACTCAAGATCTGCGCGTTTCCAAGGGCAACGGCAGGGAGACCAACCGTCATGGAGAAAAACGGGTGCAGAACTGGTTACCGCGGGGGAACTCGCAAGGGGCGAGGAAGAGGCGAGGAGGTCGCGCGGCAGCGGCAGAGTTCAAAGTGTTACTACTTTCAAATTATCAAGGGATTTTATCCTTGGTCGGCAGCGAGCGCCATCTCTTCGCGACTACTCTGAACTACAGGAAATTCCGCTCCACTGCCAGTAGGTGGCAGCGGCTGTGTTAACGCTCGGGAGTTAGTTCGGATTTTGCGGCAAATGGACGTGCTTTTTGGGGCTCCGTGGCGGCGACGAAATCATAAGTTTTTGTGCATGCTTTGAGCTTGCTTCTGTTTTTTATTTGCTGATTTTTTGCCTTTGAATAATAATGGGGTGGTTTTCTTTTCCTTTCCTTTTCTTTGTCTCTCGTATTTCGGGTGCGCGAGTGTGCTTCGTGTACATTTGTTTTGCAGGATGGTGAGAGCGTCCTTTCGTGCCACGTTCTCCAACACGTGCAGCCGGGTGGGACGTTGAGTCTTTGTAGTCTTTAAATGATAGCTTGGAAGGGGCAAGACAAATAGCTATTAGTGGTTTTACTGTGCGTGTTTTGGTATTAAAATGAGAGCGTGGCCGCGTGGTTGAGCGTGTGCGAGAACGTGTCATACCTTCCGTCTCCGCGGCATTGATTGTTTTTGAAACAGTGGTGAGTGTTGCTTTGCGACATTTTGAGGATTTAGATCCTGTGCGTATCAGTCTTTGCTGAAAGGCACGCGTTCTGCATTGATATAGTATTATAGTATTTGCATCAGTAGTAGCATTATTGTAGTATTGTATTATTTGCAAAAAGCCGTGCAATACATGGCGAGAAAGACGGGAAAGCAAGCAGTGCGCGGGGGGTCCCTCAAGGCAGATGAGGAGACGGATGAGAATGGAGACGGCATTGAATCAACCGGGACACAATGTGATGTGGATACTAGGCTGCAGAAATGAAGGCTTTCCAGGGAGAGCTTCTCAAACAGGTGCAAGAGCTCAAAAATGAGCTAAACAGGGAGCGTGATTCACGGAAGTTAGTTGAAAAGAGACTTGAAGCAGCCGAGGAAAAGCTAAACAGGGCTGCCATTGTGAACGAGAATGTGTGTAACAATGGAACGCAGACCCCCGACGCGACAGGCGAGGGAGGGTCAGCGAAATACGTAGAATGCATGCAGGGTGATGAAGGGTTAGCTGGAAATAGCGGCACCTACCTTGAGGCCGCCACGCGGAAAAAGCAGGAGCCCAGGGGACAATGCCCCTTGTCGAGTCCGAATCACGCGGAAAAGGACAAAGGGAAGCAGGGCGAGGTAGGAGAGAGGGAAAGGGTGATTATCGCTGGCGACGCAAACCTGGCTGGGTGCTCAAAAGCTATTGTGGAGAGGGTGAAAGGCGACAAAAGAGTGGCGGTAGGGACATTTCCAGGGCGGACACTGGGTTCTGTCATGGAGCGAGCAAAAGAAAAGCTCGCGGAAAATGCCCACGTGCGCAACCTTGTCATAGTAGCAGGTGGGCTTAAATGGCGTCTTAAACAGGAAAGGGCCAGGACTAGCCCAGCGCTTGGCGAAGGGGGTGGCCGACTTGCGCGAGCTATTCCCTCAGTGCAGATCGTGGTGTGCACGGTGCCGGAGGTGCCTGTATGTGATAGTCACGTACAAAGAGTCGTAGTGGCTGCTAATTAGGCAATATACAAAATCAGCCCAGAGAAAGGCTTCGAGGTTGTCAAAGTAAACAGGGAAGTGAGAAGTTGCGGTTGTTTCAAACGAGACGGGATCCACTTCAATTACAGGCTGACACGAGAAGTGGGCTGGCGACTTGGTTGTCGCGCTGTTGCTTCTTTAGGGGGCCCGCGGGCGCTCAGGAACTCAGAGTAGATAGTAATGAAGAAGGTCCCCTAGGGGAGCATCAGAAGAGCATCGCCGTCGATAACAGAAAAAGGAGGAAAGCAAGAAAAAGAGCTCGCCATGCAGGGGAGCAGACGAAAGGAAAAGTGGGCAGCGATTGAGGAACAGTTACATAGAGAACAAATATGGATGTATGCGGTTACAGAAACGCACCGTAGAGACTCAGAAGAGGCGTCAGTTATTGAGAATTATGTTTGGGAAGGATGCAACAGAACTAAGTCGGAAAGAAAGGGAGAGGGAGTCGGCATGCTCATCCATCAGGGAGCCAAATGGAAAAGGGTAAATACACAATGCCAACAGCATCTTTGGTTATCAGGTACAATGAGTGGGAAAGATACTTGGCTGGGCGTTACATATTTGTGAACCGGAAAAAATTGCACAGACAACAATAAAGAGTTAGTGGAATACATAAGCGCTGATAGTAAGGGTTTCGGGAATAGTGCTGAGATTGTCCAATTAGGTGACATGAATGCCCACATACAGGATTTAGATGGCTATACCGACAATAACGGGTAGTCAATGCTAGACCTTTGCGAGCAACATAACCTCGTGATCGTGAATACAGGGTAAGTGTGAAGGACAGATCACGTGGGAAGTGGGAAACCGGCAATCGACCATTGATTACTGTCTGATGACAGAAGGAATTCATTATAAGTTCAGAGAAATGGTCATCGATGAGGAAAGGTTTAGCAGCATTGGGAGTGACCATAAACGCATCATCTTGAATAAGGGGATATGTAGTTGGGAAAGAGAGCAAGGAGAGCAAACTGGCCAGTCCAAATTTGAACGCTGAACAAATAGCAAATATAGTCAGTAGAGTTGAGGAAGAACTTGGCAAATGGCCAAGAGTGGGAATATGGTGAGCTTCTAAGTGTAATAACGACAGAAATACGGAAACAAAAACAACATGTTCGTTGGAAAGGAAAAAAGAAACCGAAAAGCTGGTGGAACAAGGAGATACGAGAAGCGATCACCGAACGACAGAAAGCATCTCGAGAGCACAGGCAAAGAAGGCGCAGTTGCCGCAGGATGAAGTAACTAATAAATGGGAAATATACAGGGAGAAAAAGTATATGGTTCAAATACTGGTGCAAGCAAAATTAAAAGGTGAAAGTGAACGTTGGTCGTCAGAAATACGCGAGAAAAAGAAGGCCGCCGCACCTAGAATATTTTGGAACCACATAAAATTATTAGGCAGGAAGTCAACAACAATGCAACATATTCTAGACGAAGATGAAAACAGACGGGAAGGAGAAATGGCAATAAATTACATCCGAAAAGTAACAGCCGAATCTTTCCAAGGCAATGACGAGGTCGTATTCGAAGAAAAAAAAAAGAGCATGAAAGAGACCCAAGTGGAAAAGGAGCTGGTGCTGACAAATTTAAACTGGAAGAAAGCGAAAGAGAAAATTCCTAAGCGCACAGCCACAGGGCTAGACGAGGTTCCCGCTTGGCTGATAAATGAACTAGGACCAAAAAGTAAGGAAGCTCTGGTGAAAGCAGTGGAAAAAACTTTAAAAGATAGACGAATACGAGACAGTTGGCGACAAAGTAGAATGAATTTAACTTGTAAAGGTAAGGGGGAGAAATACAGAATTCACTCGTATATACCGTTGACAATTACATCGGTAATATACAGGCTGGCAATGCAGGTAATCAAATTAAAGCTTCAAGCATGGGTACAGAATAATGGCATTTTGGGAGAGCTTCGAAATGGCTTCAGAATAGGTAGGCGTTAGGATGATAACTTGTTTGTTCAATTTTACTCAGTGTATTGACATATCAAAAGCAGAAGGCAGACCGTTGTATGTGGCCTTTTTAGACATTGCAGGAGCCTACGACAACGTAGACCGCAACATATTGTGGGATATTCTGGAAGGGGAAGGCTTAGGTAACGATTGTCTACAGCTTTTGAGAGAGATTCACCTAGAAAATACCGTTTGCGTTGAATGGGAAGGGATGAGAAGCGAGGTGAAAGTTCATATCAACTGAGGCACGGGTGCCCTTTATCCCCGCTGCTGTTTATGATGTACATGGTGAGGATGGAGAGGGCGCTAGAAGGAAGTAATATCGGGTTTAATCTCTCATACAAACAGGCGGGTACAGTAGTAGAGCAGAAACTCCCAGGTTTATTTTATGCGGACGACATTGTGTTGCTAGCTAATAATCAAAATGATTTGCAACGTCTGGCTAATATCTGTGGACAGGAAGGCAACAATGTAGGTTTGAAATTTAGTGTTAGAAAATTATAGGTGTTATGGTATTCAATGAAAACAGTGAACAGACAGTGGAGATACAGGGCCAAGAAATACTTCGGATAAGAGAATTTAATTTCCTTGATATGTGAATAAACGAAGGCAATAGATATATGGACACACAGGAAAATACCATAACAGTAAAGGGGAAGAGAAATGAAGCCATAATGAAGCACAGAGCGCTATGGGGATACAATAGGTACGATGTCCTCCGAGGTATGTCGAAAGGTGGAATGGTTCCAGGCAGTGGCGTAGCCAGAAATTTCGTTCGGGGGGGGGGGGGGGGGGGAGGCTAACTTTGCAGCTCGGCCACCTCCTTATAGAAATTATAGATGAAATACATTAAACATTAATAACAGCCTCCTTGTCATTGCCAAAGATACTGCAAACGAATTCTTGAACGCTACGCACTGTCAAGACAAGTAAAATATGAATTTTTTCATAGAAGAATATACTCGTAAGTCTCAAAAATTGTGCCCGTATTAAATGATATCAGTGCTTCTATGTTTTCTGTATATTTAAGAAGGAAAGCAAATATCACACGAACTTTAAAACTATATCAGTTTGAAAACCAGCAAAGCAGTGCATGGCGCTGATATGAAAAATGCAAAGGTCATGAAATGAACAATGTTGAGGACAAATATTTTAAAAAAAACTTTGTTAGCCTCCCTGCCTTTCTCACATTTGCATCTCTCTCTCTCTCTCTGCCATTCAAGAACCTTGTTTACATTTTTGTACGTATGAAACGACCAGGGAGAATTCTCGCTGACGCTGTCCTTTGTTAGAACGTATTCCGTAGGAGCAGCTGCCACCGGTCGTGTATTGTGAGTAATTGCTTCGAAATTATAGTCGCAATAGAGAGCACGTATAGAAAGCAGAAGTTCTGTAAAATATGCGAGGGTGAGTTAAATGAAAGTGCGCCAATGCAAATATATGACAAACGGGGTACTTTATCCAAAAGTAGTCTCCATGAGCATTTAGACATTTGTCCCGCTGACTAACGAGTTGCGTGATTCCCGTCTGATAAAACTCCTTGGGTTGCTGTTTCAAAAAAAAAGTCTGTAACTGACTTTTTCACGTCATCGTCTGACACAGATTTAATTCCCTTAAGCTGTTTTTTTTTTCAAATGCTCCAAAATGTGGAAGTTGCAAGGCGACAAGACTGGGATGTAGGGCGGATATTGAAGCATTTCCCGCTTGAACTTTACCAGTTTCGTATTAACCACATCAGCGACGTGGGGACGGGCATTGTCGTAGCGCAAGATGACCCCATTCCTCAATTTTCCACGTCGTTTGTTCTTGATTGAGACAAGCAGCCGATCCAACGTTTTACAGCATCGGAAACGATTAATAGCCTTTCCAGGTTTAGCAAATTCGATACAACAATGGCCCTTGACGATCGGAAAAAAAAGTCAACAACACCTTTCCGGCAGAAATGACGACATTTGATTTTCTTGGGGGCGATGAATTCAAATCTTTCCACTGTAAGCTTTGCTGTCGTGTTTCAGGCACGTAATAGCGGCACCATGATTCGTCCCCGGTCACAATTAGACAAAAAGTGCTCACCCTCATCGCGATACCGGATTGGATGAGTCAAGAGCGCCGAATCTATCCGCCTTCTGGCGGCAGTTCAAAATCTTGGGAATCCATTGCGCACACGAGAGCCGATAACCGAGATGTTCATGAATTATGGTTTGACCCGAACCGCGACTGATGTTCACAAGCCCTGTAGATTCGTTGATGCTTATCTTCCGTTCTTGTCTAGCCAGCCTTTGCAATTGTGTTGGGGGTAGTTGTACGGTGGCTATGACCTGCATGGTCTTGGATCGTCTTTTCAATTTTCACGTCCTTCTTTGAACGGTTTGCTCCAATGCTTCACAGTGGCCGACGAAATGCAATGTTCAAAGTACACTGCAGCCATACGGCGCGACTAATTTCTTTTTGGGAAACGTCATCTGTCAGAAACCTCATGACACTACGCTGTTCAACTTTCGGAGTGTCCATTATGTCACGCAAACATATGTTCAACCCAGTGTATAAGAGCATTAAAGAACCGTGATCTTCACACGTGCGTGTCACTTTTGTAAATAACAGTTGACTCTGTGCCACGTGCTTGCCTCGCAGATAATGAACCGAGTCGTTATTGCACAGGGTGGGTGGGCTCACTTTCATTTCGCTCGCCTTTGTACGTTAGAAATTCGAAGATACAATGGAATATACAAATGCGAAGTAACAGCTTGAAAAGGGCAAAAAAAGTGTCGCTGGAAACAAAGTTCACTGCACATATACACAAAACCTCTCAACAAGATATTTAAATATACGTCTTAAGTCTCCAATAAATATACGTATCTAAGAAAAAGTCCCTATACATGATGCGTCAAACAAGGCAAATAAACGTTGCTGGTAGTCGGGGTAACACGAGAAAAACGCATGCGCTCTGGTTGGCTCTGGCAGCACGCGCGTAGCGAGAACAAGAAAATTGAAGAGGCTCATGTAGTGTATCTTCGCGAATAAAAGTCCGAGTAGAAAAATAAGTACGAACATAGTTACCTTTGCTGGCTTTACTGTCTTGACATGGATGCTTTGGCGCAGATCATCATCATCATCATCATCAGCCTGGTTACGCCCACTGCAGGGCAAAGGCCTCTCCCATACTTCTCCAACAACCCCGGTCATGTAGTAATTGTGGCCATGCCATGCCTGCAAACTTCTTAATCTCATCCGCCCACCTAACTTTCTGCCGCCCTCTGCTACGCTTCCCTTCCCTTGGGATCCAGTCTGTAACCCTTAATGACCATCGGTTATCTTCCCTCCTCATTACATGTCCTGCCCATGCCCATTTCTTTTTCTTGATTTCAACTAAGATGTCATTAACTCGCGTTTGTTCCCTCACCCAATCTGCTCTTTTCTTATCCCTTAACGTTACACCTATCATTCTTCTTTCCATAGCTCGTTGCGTCGTCCTCAATTTGAGTAGAACCCTTTTCGTAAGCCTCCAGGTTTCTGCCCCGTAGGTGAGTACTGGTAAGACACAGCTATTATATACTTTTCTCTTGAGGGATAATGGCAACCTGCTGTTCATGATCTGAGAATGCCTGCCAAACGCACCCCAGCCCATTCTTATTCTTCTGATTATTTCCGTCTCATGATCCGGATCCGCCGTCACTACCTGCCCTAAGTAGATATATTCCCTTACTACTTCCAGTGCCTCGCTGCCTATTGTAAATTGCTGTTCTCTTTCGAGACTGTTAAGCATTACTTTAGTTTTCTGCAGATTAATTTTTAGACCCACTCTTCTGCTTTGCCTCTCCAGGTCAGTGAGCATGTATTGCAATTGGTCCCCTGAGTTACTAAGCAAGGCAATATCATCAGCGAATCGCAAGTTACTAAGGTATTCTCCATTAACTTTTTATCCCCAATTCTTCCCAATCCAGGTCTCTGAATACGTCCTGTAAACACGCTGTGAATAGCATTGGAGATATCGGATCTCCCTGCCTGACGCCTTTCTTTATTGGGTTTTTGTTGCTTGCTTTATGGAGGACCACGGTGGCTGTGGAGCCGCTATAGATATCTTTCAGTATATTTACATACGGCTCGTCTACACCCTGATTCCGTAATGCCTCTATGACTGCTGAGGTTTCGACAGAATCAAACGCTTTCTCGTAATAAATGTTGATATTCTTTTCTGTGGCATGACGGCACAAATGAACCACTACAACGCTTCGTCTCATCGGACCTCGCCGCGTGTTTTGTCAGCTTGTCTGATAGTGTGTTGATTCCGCTTGTCTCGTTGTATGGTCCGATGTACGACTTTAGAAAAGTCAATGCACCTTTGGCGTCATGTGTTTATAACGAGGGCCTTATAATCTAAAACTATTCCAATATGTTTTAATTCCAATTTCCTGACGTCAACTTTGCGTAACCGTCGACGCAAGCATCGGGCGTTCACCCACAGGGTTGTCTGAACAGGCCAATCAAACGCTCTCGTCGTTCATAGGAAGTCACTTTTCTTTCTTTGAAAAACGAATAACATTGCCTACATCGAACAGCTTGACTTATCTAATTGGCTCGCAAGAGGCGAGGAACACGCTCAAGTGGATAGGGATTCGATGGGGCCGAGCCACTGCACTGAAAATTGATAACCGGAGAAGAGGGTGGTGCCGACATCTGCGATTGGTCCGCTCTCCATTATTTAGCTTGCTGTGGTTCGTCGACAATAGCGGCGACATGCAACGGAAGCTTAACAATGACGCTAAAACGGATCGTCAGCAAAGAATAGTAGGCAGAACTAGGTCCTAAACGTGCCGAAAGTGCTCGAAAACGTTACACGGATACGCAAAAACCTTTATTACACGCAAATGAAGCCGTGCTCTCCGGCAGGTGCGAGTCCAGTGCCTGAGCGATCCGCGGCAGCCATTTTTTATTCCTTTCGGAACGGGGCGCCCTGCGGTTATTCAGAAGAAAATTCAGTTTTGTTCGGCATATTAATGCATCTTTAACGCATGCACGTCACTTTGACGCGGTGATTTTTTGCAGTTTTGTTACGTCGCGTGAGAGACAGGCGAAGTGGGTGTAGCCCGAAAACTTTTGACGAGTAGCCAAGGGGTAATGGCGAAAAGGCGTCGAATCAGAAATAACTGTTTTTCCTTTGTTCGGTCAAATCATGCATAATCATTGTGTACACGCCATATCAGATGGGGACCTATGCGCTTTTCGTGACGTCGCGTGAGAGACAGATGAAGTGGGGGTGGTCCAAAAAAAGTATTTGTCCACTCGCAGAGGGCTGATTGCTGAATTTAGGAATAGAAATGTTTGGAATAGTTTTACGTTAGAGCGCCCCAACATTAAACTCGCATAGTTCCGTAATTCAAAATCTAAAGCACGACTTTGGAAATGTCAATGCGCCTTTCGCATCAAAAGTTTATGAGAACTTTATACCCATAAAGTTTCATAATTTAAATCCAAGCGCTCCCTATAGATTCCGCGGCCTCCGCGAAATGCCGCGACGAGCCCGCTCGCCATCCAAACGCTTCTGGAACTTTGTGCTCGGATGGAGCTCCTTGGCTGTATCGTAATCTGTATCTAATCTGCTCAGCATGCAGAGCGCTCTGTGTTCATGGCACGATACGCCCCCATGTGATAAGGGCGTTACCCGCCTGTTCACAACGTGTATAAAACCAGTGCTGAATAAACGCTGGGTGACTTTTGCCCAGCAAGTGACACACGACGTGTCGTCGTCTGCTCCACTCGATGCATGGTGTCAGAAGTGGGATAGCATGGCAATGCACTTCCTGCACGACGCGTGAAGACCAGCGATCCTGTGGCGGAAAATGGATTTCCTCAAAGCACCGGAGCCGCTCCTTACAACAGGCGACCTGCGCAAGAACTGGCAGCTCTTCAAACAAAGGTTTGAAATTTTCCTCACGGCGTCAGAGGTCGCAGAAAAGCCTCGGACTGAGTCCAAGAAGACAGCGTTGCTTTTGAGCGTCGCGGGCGCAGAGGCCATTGAAGTCTTTAACACCTTCACGTTTGCAGCAGGCGAGAAGAACGACGACTATGCCACAGTGGTGAAAAAATTTGATGAGTATTGCATTGCACAGACCAATGAGGTTCACGAGCGGTATATGTTCAGGAGAAGAATCCAAGCTGCTGGCGAACCAGTGGAGCATTTCTTACGAGACCTGAAGAATCAAGCACGTGCTTGCAACTTTGGAGCTTTGGCGGAATCGATGGTCAGGGACCAAATTGTGTTCGGGATAAATGACGACACGGTACGTGAAAAGCTCCTCAGGGACAACAACTTGACCCTGCAGAAGGCAGAACAAGCCTGTAAAGCAGCTGAAGCATCAGCAACTCACAAGGAAATGTGGAACCAGGAACACCAAGTGCATCCTATCAGCAGGACTAGCACGAGCCGCGAAAACCGAGAACAGACACGTTATGACTGCCGAAACTGCGGCGGAAAACACTCCCCAAGAAGGTGCCCTGCTTTTGGAAAAACGTGCCGGAGATGTCAGCGGAAAAACCACTTTGCCAGATCTTGTAAAGCGACGGCAGTTGTTGGCGAGTTGCAAAGCGGCCAAGACGATTTCGAGATTCTCGACGTATCCGCAAAGAATGTGTCCAGCAAGCATGACTGGACGGTGGAAGTCCAAATCAAGAACGTGGCAGTTCAGTTAAAGGTTGACACGGGATCGCAGGCAAATTTGTTGCCTTATGGATTATACGCCAAAATGAACCCACAGCCGCCCCTGTACCCCAGCAGCGCGATTTTACGCTCCTACGGCGGAGATGTAATCAAACACATTGGCGTCATGCGGGCCGAAGTCTCTTTAAATGGTTGCATTGCCATGCTGAGTTTTTTCGTGGCACGAAAGGGGCGCCAAGCAATCCTAGGACTTGAGGCGAGTGAACGCCTGGGACTGATTTCACGCGTGAACAGCGTGTCGCAAAACAGCTCTGAAGAAGTGGTTGCCAGCTTTCGTCACCTTTTCACTGGCACCGGCTGCGTCAAACGAGTATACCACATGGTGCTTCGCAAGGACGCCACGCCAGTGGTTCAGAGACCTCGTCGAGTGCCACTGGCCTTAGAGGAGCCACTTCGGGAGGAGTTGTCACGTATGGAACAAGCCGGAATAATTGCAAAAGTCACTGAGCCAACAGACTGGGTGAGTCCCCTTGTTATCGTACGAAAGAAAGACGGGAAGCTGCGAGTCTGCATGGACCCCAGGAAAATAAATGAGTGCCTCAAGCGCGAGCACTACGCGATGCCGAGGCGGGAAGACATAGAGGCCGAGCTGGCCGGCGCAAGAGTATTCACTCGCCTAGATGCAAACGCAGGGTTCCACCAAATTCCCTTAGATGACGAGACGTCTAGGATATGCACTTTTGCGACACCCTTCGGCCGCTATCGATTTTTGCGACTGCCTTTCGGAATATCATCAGCGTCCGAAGTATTTCAGCAAACCCTAAGTGAAATTTTTGACGCGCTTCCTGGCGTTAGAGTGTATGTCGATGACATACTCGTGTGGGGCAATTCCCAACAAGAGCACGACCAACGTCTAAGATCAGCGCTAGAAGCGGCAGAACGTGCGGGCCTTACGTTCAATCCAGCAAAGTGCGAGTTTGGCGTTCAACAAATTGAATTCCTGGGCGACGTAATAAACGAAGAAGGAATCCGTCCAAATGCATCCCATGTTGAGTGCATGTTGCAGATGGCACCCCCTAGTGATAAACTAGCAGTTCAACGCATGCTGGGTGTCGTGAACTATTTTGGAAAGTTTTTGCCAACACTAGCAGAAAGGACAACGCTTCTCAGAAGCTTGCTAAAAAAAGACACTGTTTTCGAATGGTCGGCAAATCACGAAAAAGAGTGGAGAGCGCTGTGCGACAGCCTTAGCAAGCAGCCCTTGCTATCAGTTTTTGACCCTGAAAAAGAAACCAGGTTATCATGCGATGCGTCACAAAACGGAATCGGTGCTGCCTTGCTGCAGTATCACAACGGTGCATGGAAACCGGTTGCGTACGCCTTGCGTAATGCGTAACCCTTAATGACCATCGGTTATCTTCCCTCCTCATTACATGTCCTGCCCATGCCCATTTCTTTTTCTTGATTTCAACTAAGATGTCATTAACTCGCGTTTGTTCCCTCACCCAATCTGCTCTTTTCTTATCCCTTAACGTTACACCTATCATTCTTCTTTCCATAGCTCGTTGCGTCGTCCTCAATTTGAGTAGAACCCTTTTCGTAAGCCTCCAGGTTTCTGCCCCGTAGGTGAGTACTGGTAAGACACAGCTATTATATACTTTTCTCTTGAGGGATAATGGCAACCTGCTGTTCATGATCTGAGAATGCCTGCCAAACGCACCCCAGCCCATTCTTATTCTTCTGATTATTTCCGTCTCATGATCCGGATCCGCCGTCACTACCTGCCCTAAGTAGATATATTCCCTTACTACTTCCAGTGCCTCGCTGCCTATTGTAAATTGCTGTTCTCTTTCGAGACTGTTAAGCATTACTTTAGTTTTCTGCAGATTAATTTTTAGACCCACTCTTCTGCTTTGCCTCTCCAGGTCAGTGAGCATGTATTGCAATTGGTCCCCTGAGTTACTAAGCAAGGCAATATCATCAGCGAATCGCAAGTTACTAAGGTATTCTCCATTAACTTTTTATCCCCAATTCTTCCCAATCCAGGTCTCTGAATACGTCCTGTAAACACGCTGTGAATAGCATTGGAGATATCGGATCTCCCTGCCTGACGCCTTTCTTTATTGGGTTTTTGTTGCTTGCTTTATGGAGGACCACGGTGGCTGTGGAGCCGCTATAGATATCTTTCAGTATATTTACATACGGCTCGTCTACACCCTGATTCCGTAATGCCTCTATGACTGCTGAGGTTTCGACAGAATCAAACGCTTTCTCGTAATAAATGTTGATATTCTTTTCTGTGGCATGACGGCACAAATGAACCACTACAACGCTTCGTCTCATCGGACCTCGCCGCGTGTTTTGTCAGCTTGTCTGATAGTGTGTTGATTCCGCTTGTCTCGTTGTATGGTCCGATGTACGACTTTAGAAAAGTCAATGCACCTTTGGCGTCATGTGTTTATAACGAGGGCCTTATAATCTAAAACTATTCCAATATGTTTTAATTCCAATTTCCTGACGTCAACTTTGCGTAACCGTCGACGCAAGCATCGGGCGTTCACCCACAGGGTTGTCTGAACAGGCCAATCAAACGCTCTCGTCGTTCATAGGAAGTCACTTTTCTTTCTTTGAAAAACGAATAACATTGCCTACATCGAACAGCTTGACTTATCTAATTGGCTCGCAAGAGGCGAGGAACACGCTCAAGTGGATAGGGATTCGATGGGGCCGAGCCACTGCACTGAAAATTGATAACCGGAGAAGAGGGTGGTGCCGACATCTGCGATTGGTCCGCTCTCCATTATTTAGCTTGCTGTGGTTCGTCGACAATAGCGGCGACATGCAACGGAAGCTTAACAATGACGCTAAAACGGATCGTCAGCAAAGAATAGTAGGCAGAACTAGGTCCTAAACGTGCCGAAAGTGCTCGAAAACGTTACACGGATACGCAAAAACCTTTATTACACGCAAATGAAGCCGTGCTCTCCGGCAGGTGCGAGTCCAGTGCCTGAGCGATCCGCGGCAGCCATTTTTTATTCCTTTCGGAACGGGGCGCCCTGCGGTTATTCAGAAGAAAATTCAGTTTTGTTCGGCATATTAATGCATCTTTAACGCATGCACGTCACTTTGACGCGGTGATTTTTTGCAGTTTTGTTACGTCGCGTGAGAGACAGGCGAAGTGGGTGTAGCCCGAAAACTTTTGACGAGTAGCCAAGGGGTAATGGCGAAAAGGCGTCGAATCAGAAATAACTGTTTTTCCTTTGTTCGGTCAAATCATGCATAATCATTGTGTACACGCCATATCAGATGGGGACCTATGCGCTTTTCGTGACGTCGCGTGAGAGACAGATGAAGTGGGGGTGGTCCAAAAAAAGTATTTGTCCACTCGCAGAGGGCTGATTGCTGAATTTAGGAATAGAAATGTTTGGAATAGTTTTACGTTAGAGCGCCCCAACATTAAACTCGCATAGTTCCGTAATTCAAAATCTAAAGCACGACTTTGGAAATGTCAATGCGCCTTTCGCATCAAAAGTTTATGAGAACTTTATACCCATAAAGTTTCATAATTTAAATCCAAGCGCTCCCTATAGATTCCGCGGCCTCCGCGAAATGCCGCGACGAGCCCGCTCGCCATCCAAACGCTTCTGGAACTTTGTGCTCGGATGGAGCTCCTTGGCGTTAGATGTGACCTCCGGTGCATGGGCGTTGTCGCGAAATACAGCCCGATTGCGCAATGTTCGCGCTAAAATGTCGTTTCGGTCGCGAAAAGGACATTCTAGACAAAATCAAGCATGATTTCCGGCGCCGGGGGTTGTTTTGGTCGACAGGGCATGAAAGTACGAAAAAATGTCGGGGAAGGGGGGCTGAAGCCCCATAAGCCCCTCCCCCCCTGGCTACGCCCCTGGTTCCAGGACTTACTTTTGGAAACGCAGTTTGCTTTAAATCAGGAGTACAATCAGGACTCGACGGGAACCAAAGGTCAGTGGGTCGCCTCGCATTGGGCGCTCACGGGAAGACTACAAATGAAGCTGTGCAGGGTGATATGGGCTGGACTAGTTTTGAAGGGAGGGAAGCTCGCAGTAAAATTGAGTATGAAGAACGGCTGAGGAATATGGAGGAAAGTAAATGGGCTGGGAGGGTGTTCAGGTATCTGTACAGGAAAAACATTGATTCACAGTGGAGGAAAAGAACTAGGAAGCTTAATTACCAGCAAGTATGCGGCCTGTAGGGTGGGCAACACAGCAACAAAGAAGGTCACGCGGAAAGTCAGAGAAGCTGAAATAATCTCATGGGTGGCGGCAATGGAAAAGAAACCTGCCAAGAGTAACTACTTAAGAGGAATAAACGAAATCAGGAAAGAAACCATTTATGATAATTCAAAGGGAAGCTCATTACTTTTCGAAGCGAGATCAGGATGCCTTAGAACACGCACCTATAAAGCGAGATATAAGAAGGAAGAAGAAGCATGTGCTTGGTGCGGTAGATGAGGGTGTTGCAGTGGAACTGCAGATCAGTATTCGCTGCTTCTACTGATTTAAACGTTTTATCTTCTCAAATTTCTCCAGGTGTACTTTTACTGCAAGAAACCTGGTTATCCCCTGAAAAACAATTTTCTTTGCGCAATTTTACGTCATTTCGCCTAGATCGCCCATCTAGAGGTGGGGGACTGTTAATTATGGTCTCAAGCAAGTTTTGCCACAGGGCAAATATGTCATTCCAGCAGATTTCTCCAGAATGTGAAATTCTAGCAGTAGAAATTACTCTCCCTGGCAATAGGCCTTTCTCGATAGTCAATATATACTTTCCCTCGGGTGTGCAGGATACACACCCACTAGACTCGGTTATGGCAAAATGCGGTAAAGATATAATTTTGGCAGTCGACTTCAACTCTCATCATGTATCATGGGGATCCAGGACAGACCTGTGCGGAAAGCGTCTATGGGACTGAGCAATCACAAATAACTTTTCATGTCAAAATTCGGGATCAGTTACGTTTCTTCGCGGACAGTTTAGATCTGTGCTGGATCTTACATTTTCAGGTCCAGGTATTTGCACATCCGCATGGGAAACGGTGAATGTCGGGACGACCAGCGATCATTTTCCTATTGTGTTTGAAGTGGTGGGTCCGCAGTCCACCGTGGAGGCTCGAATCCACTCTTTTGTGGATTACCGTACATTTAAAAATTGCTTGCGGACCACTTTCAAATCAATGGAAAATTCTCCATTGAAAGCTGAGGATATTTGCTCAATCATTGATAATTCGCGCAAAAGATCAGAGTTCCAGTTAAAGGCACGCAAAAACACTCTACAAATTGGTGGAATGAAGATTACTCGCGAGACTACAAGCGACGCAAGGCTGCATGGAAACAACTCATGCATAACCAATCTCCGAAAAACTGGAGCAACTATATATTTATTGCTGGAACATAATTATAAAAGAGCGGTGTGTAAGGCAAAAGACGATTACAATGTCCGACATTTCGAATTCCTTTCAAAAACAAATAATAAGCATGCATTATTTCGGTTTTTAAGGTCCCAAAAAATGATTCCACGCCCCTTGAACTGGGAGTCGGTAGTTTTAACCACAAGTGAAAAAGCTGACTCTCTAAATGTAATCGCGCAAGGGTTAGAGACCCGCTTCGCTACCTCTCTTCCCTTCTCTCCTCACGGACAGGGCACTTCAGAAGATTTCGAAGAGTTTTCCATGGCAGAATTATCCCAAGCCGTTTCCTGTTTACCAGCTGCAGCCCCAGGTCCCGATGGAGTCACTATCAAGATGATTAAACTTCTGTTTGAAGTCGCTCCTAACGGCTTGTTAGATACCGTAAATTACTCAGTACAATATGCATGGTTACCTCCTGTGTGTAGAATTGCGAAGGTGATTCCTCTGCTGAAAGACCAAACCAAAGGGTATGTCCTAGACAATATTCGACCTATTTCTCTAACATCACATGTCGTAAAATTAATAGAATGATTATTAAACGCACGTATGGTTAAGTTTGTGACCACAATTGCAGAGAATTATTGTGCCCCTGCCAAATTGGATTTAGACCAGGGATGTCCATTTGGTGCGCACATATCGACCTAGAAAGCCGAATTCAGTTGGCTCGTTACCAAAAACAATATGCTGCCCATAGTCACATTAGACATTTCTAAAGCATACGATAGTGTGGAATACCCTTTATTAATAAAGAGGATGCAGGATATTGGATTGCCAGACTACTTCGCGACGTGGACTGCACAGTTCTTGCAGGGCAGGGAGTTTTACTGTGCACAAAATGGAATTTCATCGGGAAAATTCAGACAAACACGCGGGGTTCCTCAAGGCGCAGTTTTGTCCCCGCTGCTGTTTAACATCCTACTCAGCTCCATTCCTTATCATCAAAATGTAAACACGTACGTTTACGCTGATGATATAGCGTTTTTTGCATCAGCAAGTGATATTCAGTCACTGTACGAATACTTACAGGAATACTTATGCGAGCTAGAAGCATGGCTGGACAGTATTCGCTTGTCCCTTAATGTAAATACGAGTGCCGTTCTTGTCTTTCCCCTACAAGACCCAGCTACTATATTCCTTTCATACCGTCATTCCACTATCCCACAAGTGGAAAAGGTCAAGTACCTTGGTATTATTTATGATGGAAATCTTGATTGGCGTCAGCATATTGAACATATAACTTCAAAAGCTTCTCGTGCAATGGGGATATTACGAAGGATAAGCAATTATCGATGGGGCATGCGCAGAGACACGCTCATAATGATTTACCGCATGTATATCCGACCTATACTAGAGTTCGGCTGTGCGTTATTCTCCGGCGCCGAGGCTTACAAGCTACGCCCAGTAGTTTTGCTGGAACGGGAAGAGCTTAGCTTATGTCTGGGGCTACCAAAGTTTGTAGCCAACGCTGTGCTCTACAAGGAAGCACGATTACCTTCCCTTGAAATGAGATTTAAAATACTTACCGTTCAAACATTTATAAGGCTCTAAAGATCCCAGTCCATCTTCATCAAACAACGAGTCCAATTTTTTGGAGTCAGATGGCCACGGTTTCACACGTCACAAGTCATTGTATCGCAATCGTTATTGAATCCGTTAGACGTAAATATAAATGATATAATCACGGAAAACAGCATCTCAAATTCACTAGTTATTACTTATGATGACCTATACCCAAATAATGCAAAGCAGCTTCCCTCGCATATACTTAACGGCTTACTCCAGGACACTGCTCTAGGATCACTTGATTCAACTCCACACTAACGTAATTATAGCAACGGATGCTTCGCAGAGTGAAGAAAAGGCAGGAGTTGGAATTTTTTCATCATCATTGGACTGGTCTTTTTCTATTCGGCTTCCCGACTTCACTCCAATATACCTAGCGGAATTCCTAGCTGTTGTCCTAGCTTTACGAAAGCTACAATCTTCCAGGACAAACGCGGTAATAATCACAGATTCTTTGTCGCTGTGCACCTCACTTACTGCTCCTGGCGAGTCACACATATTGAAAACTTTGTACTCACTGGCTCCAAGTCATTTGAGAAGCTTACGATTAATATGCGTACCTGGGCACAAAGGCATATTTATGAATGAGGTGGCACACAGCTTGGTCAAGGCTTCTATCAGTGGCCCAGTGCTTCCCCTTCTTCCAACGATGGGTTTTATCACGTCCACCAGGTTCAGAAGATACATCCTTTCAACATCACAATCAAACCTTAAATCATCCTTGGAACTACACCACTTTCAATTCCCTTGGAGCAGCAAGTTTTGCAAACCAAGACAATCGGAAGTTACATTAACGAGACTACGTTGTCGAGTCCCACCTCTAAATTTTTACATGCAGCGATCCGGTCTGGCAATATCCCCATTTTTGCAATGCATTAGAGACGACTGAGCACTACTTACTGGAATGCCGGCGTTTCTCCTCCATGAGGAAAATGACATTAGAAATTACAGTGCGACAGCTTGGCCTTCCATTGAACACTCCGGTACTACTGTCTTTCGGAGAGTCTGTGCTTGGGCATTCACACAGGAATGTGTGCTTCGCCTTACAAAATTTATTATTGAATCAAACCGATTTCATTGATGACCGTATTATTCTTTTCATTCCTCCTCTATTGCCTCATTTATATATTATAGATAATAATTTTTTTTCCTCTTCATAGCATGACAGTCTACTGAACCCTTTCGATTTTTCCTCGCCTAAATTCATGTAACAAAATTATACATTTGTACCTCCATTTTCTGAACACATAAGCAAAGTCTGCCCGACTCTTGGCCAATCCCCGCGAGTGGGTAAGCGCCAAACTCATCAAGGACATCATCATTATCATCATCATCATAAATTAGGGAAATGACGGGGCATGTTTTATTAGAATGTGAATACGTCTACCCAGCGGTCGATTTAGGCACCACTGGCCTCCTTGAAGCCCTTGGGTTCAGCGGAAGCAGTGGTAAAGCAAACATGTCCGCAGTATAGGCATTAGTAAGAGGCGATTGGAAGACTGGTGTAAGAAAAGTAGGGAAACGACAAAAGACGGAAACGTACAAAAGCACAGTTCGCAATAGGGGATCAGAAATTTGGGCGTGGTAGTTCATAGTGTTTTTTTTTCTTTTTTCATTGTTTAACCTAGGTCACGACCTAGGTAGGACATTAGACAGTATAATAGCAAGAGCTTGGTGGCGCAACCCACCGCCCTGTTACAAAGGGGACAATCATAACATCCATCCATCCTCAGCCCTGTTTGTTGGTTCTTTACATAGAGTTTCTCACTACATTACCTAGAGGGAAATCTGGCGCTGCTGCGCTGTGGTATGTAGAATTACTGTATATGCTACCGCAGGTAGCTACCTGTGGTAGCATATACCATAGAGTTTCTCACTATAACACCTAGAGGGTAATCTGGCGCCACCGTCTATGGGAGTTTCTTAAGGGGGCACCGTGCCGTCATGGGAATGACGGTATATGTGTCTGCGAGGCTCGTGTTGGCTGGTGTTGTAAGAGGCTTCGTCTAAAACGTGGATATGGCTACGCAAATAACGCGTTCTCAAAGTAAAATCTTCATAAAATGTTTCCATTCACGCATATTACATCTTTACTCACCCACAATGCATGACCAAGCGAAGAAAAGCAAGAACAGATGACCAACTGTTTCAAAGCGAGCGCGAATCTTGTCGTGTGTCCTCCAACTTTAGCGGCCCGCTGATACTTTTTACGTAACATGTAGTCGTACACACAATAACAAGTTCTCATAGTTAAACAAAACATGTTTTCGCGTAATAATAAAGCTAAAACAGCTTTTCACGTGCTGTTCTAGTAGAAAATGAATCATTGTGACAGACGGAACGAAAGTGTCTGCGTTCACCCGGTCGACGGAACGCAGGCGTTAGGTTCACCCAAACGTCACGTCCGGGATGTCGCATTTATTCTTTGTTTTTCGCGTCCGTGATGTCACATCCGTCTTTGGTTTTTGGCGCCAGAATGGCAAGCTCAAAGGTGAGCTACGCTCAAACAACTGGACAAAGATGTGGATCGTTTATTTTTTGGGGCTTGTGCTAGCGTAAGCTATCGTAAGTACTTCACTTTTCCATTCGATGTGCCTCTACTATGCAAACCTACGCTTTCGGCTGCCTGATACTTCATTTCCAGGTTCCTTACCAGCTTATTTTCCTTGTGACGCATCCCGCGGACCGCCGCACCGATCAGCCAGTGCTACATTGTACTGGTAAGAGCCTTTTTCACAATCACTTAAACGTAACATTACCTGGCTACGGTGCTGCTACACGGCAGAATGTGTAATTGGCAGATGACCCAAGTGCGGCATGTGCGCGCACTTGTTTAGAGAAAATGAAGAGTATTCATCATTTATCTCGCAATGTAAACGCACATTCCTGACACATGGTTCAGGTCTGCCGTCCGCCAACTAAGGGCGGTAGGGAATGAAGTCGCTAAATGAGTGCTTTGCGGCGTCATTGCACGCGCGGGAAACAGCGTTCGTTTACATAGTAATATGAGCCTTTACATAGCAATATCGCTGCGCTGTCAACAGCCATTCTCTGGTAACCTTTCTCCGCGGCGTAACGCTCGAGTGCTCTGTGCAGATGTGACAAAGGTTGTGTATGCGGTCGGTATTTGTGATTTTCTAGAAAGAAGCTTCATTACAAAGTGCATGATCAGGCTGCGTGGTCGTCCATTCTACTAGAACGGGACATTCAATAAACGATACAAGCATGGACATACACATGCTGTTGCCAAATAACCCTTATGGTGGGTCCATTTAATACTGGTGATTTAATCGTGGATGAAGACTTGGATGTTCTCTTTATGTGCTTGCTTCAAAGTAGGATAAATCGAAACGTGGCCAACAAATTTTACTAGTGTTATAAGGTTTTGTGATAAAGGGTGTTGTGTATTGCTTTGTAACGAGTGACTTTTAAGAGTGTGACATTGTCTCCCATCGCACGTGTATATCCCGGCTGGAAGTTATGTTCATGTGCTCAACAGTGCTTCAGGAACCCTCTGAGCGCTTACAAGTTGATATTACAGCCACTTGTGAATTCTAGTCCTAATGTAAGCATTAAGGGGTTTTAGCACTCCTTTTAGTGATAACCTTAGACGTTAATTCTATAGTGTATATTGTTAACTGACAAGCTGGGTCTGGTAAGTTTTACATCTTGACACTAAGAACCTGTGGCATGATGAGTTTGCGCAAAAGAACAGTGTAGGTGCCATCATATATACATTCATTGTCATTCACGCAGACTATTGGAGGGACTCCAATCTACATTAAGTACAGCGCAATCGGCGCCAGTACCAGTGGTTGCTCAATGTGTGGTTTGGAATTTACGCCAGTGCAATAATCAGTACCATCTTCAATCACGCGCTGACTGGACAGCGTTATGTGAACAATATCCTTGAAGGAGTGGTTGATGAGTTTCTCAGCAAAGTCCCGCTGTCACATCTTCCACTTCTGCTGTATCAGCAAGATGGGCCACCTGCATGCAGCAGCAGCCGAGCACGAAACTGGTTGGGTGCTACTTTTCAAATAGATTGGAAGGCACGAACCTGTAAATAGGCCGGCTAGGTCACCTGACCTCTCTCCGTTAAGTTTCTTTCTTTGGGGTTATGTGAAAGATTGTGCCGGACGTCAGATTAGACGAATGTCAGATTAGTTCAAGGTAAGGATAATGGATGTCTGCCATAGAATTCCGGCATCGGTCATCAAGAAAGCCACTAAAGGTGTGATAAAATAGACAGTACTGCGTAGCTGCAAAAGGAGACCTATTTGAACACGTCCTCTAGGCTGATGTTCAACGGGGCTTACGAATTAATAGATAGTAAGAGCACACAGTTTTTTTTTGTCTGTGTGTGTGTGTGTGCCGACATTCTGATTGCCAGTTCGGCTCATAGAAGCGGTATATTTAATTTCGTGAACGCATTGTTTTTGCCTTTTCTCTACAAGTTGGTCGCTTTCCAGTGTGTTTATTTCGCTTTTATTTGTTGACACAAACCTGTTTTTGCAGCACGTATACACTTTCATGAAAAATAAGACGCTCACTTTATATTGGCTTTGGTCCGAAGCAAGTTTCTGGTGTGAAATATAATTCTGGTGTGAAATATAACTTCGCCCGCACTCTTTCGATGCGGTGCGAGCAAAGTCTGGATTTTGAAACATTCTGTGCCTATTACATTGCTCTTCACATTTCGTGTGTGGTCAGAGCTGCACTTTGGCTGCGTTATCAAGGTGCTTTTGTTATCATTTATCAGTCGGCCTTGAGAGAGAGTTAATAAGTGTGACGTAGAGAGAAAGGAGTAGCTGCGAAGCTGCGAAACCTGCTGTTGGGGCTCCTTCCGTACCATTATCAAGGTAGTGCGCTGTCTCTTCGGGTTCGCGATAGGCAATGCAGTTACTTTCAATCAGCTTATTTGAGGGCACTGCTTTATGATGCGGGTGAGAGTTCACTCACATGGTGTTTTTCATAGTTCGTGAGGTTATTTTCCAGTCGGTAAAATTGTACGCAATTAGTATGTGGCTGAAAACACTGCAGTTAGATGTCATTTTGGGATGCCAACAAATGCCTCATTGACACTTTGAAAATTATGAGAGTACTTCTCGAGTTAGATAATTGTAATTACCAAATTAAATCTCAGTAACGAAAGAATTACTGGCTACTACTCCACTTTACTGGAAACAATATGCACTAGGTTTTCTTCGAGTAACGGAACTGTTTTTTTTTAAATCTTAGTGCATGATAGCTGTGGAACACTCTCTCTCTTCATCCCTATACCCCTTTCCCCAGTGCAGGGTAGAAAAACGGACATGTGTCTGGTTAACCTCTCTGCCTTTCCTATCTTCTATTTCTCTCTCTCTATAATTCACTCAGTAACCGTAATAAAGCCAAGCCAGATTCACTCGAAATCAGAATCAACAGCAGTCATGTGCGGCAGCACTTATGCTCGGACTAGCAGAAAAATAAGAGAGGCTGCAGTTTTGCAGAAAGGCGAAGCAGTGTTAGTGATAGCCAAGGATGTGACAATTACACGAAGGAAGATTACACCAGCAAGGGGACTCAGGCTGTGAAATTGAACTGTCTCCTACTATGAGGTCTTGTATATACTTAGCGCCGTCACTTCAGTGCTCAAGTCTTCGAGGTCAAGCGAAGTTTCTTGAAGTGCAAGAAATATATATATATATATATATATATATATATATATATATATATATATATATATATATATATATATATATATATATATATATATATCGCAAGGAACTGCTTTATTCCAGCCAAGCTCGGACTGCTACCTCGAGGATTAAACTGTGCTGCTGGTGATGATATATGCAGATGGAAAAGATGTGCAGATGATGAAGTTGAAAGTCAGGCATGTGTTGTGCCCATGCTAATTCTCTCTCGCTGTGGAAGCGGCCGCCTGGCAGCGCGTAAGTACTATAAAATGCGTCAAGTATTTGATTTTAAGCGGGAGACATGCACTATCTCTGTGCCACAGCAACGGGAATCGGGTGGCGTTCTAACAAGCGAGACATGGTAATTGGCAGGTGATGTCTGCTCAATGACCGTGGAAAGTCGAATAAAACACGAGAAATTTTTTGCATAAGCCAGGAATGCACACAGGAGTCCAAAGAACTTCGTCACCAGGAGAAAAAGTCACAGCACAGTGGGTCCAGTCATAACGAAACTTGCGAGCGTCCTGGGAGACGCCGGTGTTAAGCGGGGCGAGGCGTCTGCACTCTGCGAGGCGAGACACAAACTGTTCCAAGAAAGGAACTGATGGGGGTACAGGAGTCGAAAGGAATCATACATCAAGAATGAAACTTGGTGAACAGCCATAGATGAAGAAAAAATGTTAAAAGCCAGTAGTACGTTGCGTAGCCATGTTATAGGCGAATGTCATGAACGGCAGGATTGCATCCCCGTTCGTGTGGCCAGGGTGGATGTACGTACATCGCAATCATGTCAGAGAGGGTATGGTGAAAACACTCCGTCAACCTTTTTGGTCTGCGGATGGTAACTGGAAGTCGTCTTGCAAATTGTGTTAGAGGCGCACAGAACTTCGGTAAGGATAGAAGAGAGGAAGACTGCTGCGGTCACTGAGGAGAACGCGCGGAGCGCTGCAGTGTAAGATAATGTTGTGTAGAAAGAAATTGGCGATTTCAGCAGCAGTCCCGGATGGTAGAGATGCTGTCTCCGCATAGCGTGTTGGTCTATGGCCATTGCAATCCAACAATTTCCATGTAAGGTCATGGGAACAGGACCGTACAAGTCTATTCCAACTACTTCAAAAGGCGAAGCGGGACAATGCAGAGGTTGTAAAGAGCCAGAAGGAGCTGTTGGGTTTGCTTTGACAATGAACGCAGGGTGCAACATACTTCGCAACGGCTGAAGATGGGCCAGGCCAGGAGCAGCGACTTCATATTCTGTTGTAAGTCTTGTGGTAGCCTAGATGACCAGTCGTCGCATGATCGTGAAAGGCTTCAAGCACCTCACATTGCAGAGAACATGGTATGACCGGGACCCATTTGTTGCCATCGATCTGATAAATGTTGCGATGTAAAACCCCATTGTGCAGCTTGAATTGATTAAGTTGTCGACGAAGTCTGGCATTTGGAGGCGACGAAGAATCTTCCATGCGTTGGAGAATAGTTCAGCAGTATGGGTCGACGCGTTAGTGGGACACAAGGACAGATGGGCTGTCGTGTCTTAGCCATTCGAGGGTTACAATGGGTAAAGCCGATGAAGAGGACTCGGGACGTACACAATCACGGAGAGGTTATGGTGAATCGTCATGATTCGGCAGAGGGTAGCAAGAGAGAGCATTGGTGTCTTGATGCTTCTTTGCAGCCCTGTAGGTGACATTGAAATCGTACTCCTGTAGGTGAAGCACACAGCAACCCAGCTGACCTGATAAATTCTTTAGCGATGAAAGCCAGCACAGTGTGTTATGGTCGGTAACGACTGTGAAATGGCGGCCATGAAGACATGGGTGAAATTTTTGCACTGCCCAACAGCAAGGCACTCCTGCTTGGTTATGGTGTAGTAATTTTCTGCACTGGTTAGTGCACGACTAGCATAAGCAATTACTCGTTCGCGGAATGTGTTGTCACATTGCAGTAGAATGTCACCAAGACTGACTGCTAGCGTCGGTGTGAAAGATGGTGGGCGCGGTCGGATCAAAGTGGCACAGTACTGGGTCTGACGTCAGGGCATGTTGCAAAAGCAGGAAAGCATGTTCACATTCGTCGGATGAAACAAAGGGCGCATTACTGGCGAGGAGTTGATGGAGCGGGGACGTAAACGTAACGAAGTTGCATATGAAGTGTCGGAAGAAGCAAGTCCAGGAAAACTGTGCATGTCTCTTTGACGCAGTGGACACAAAATTCGAGGATGGCAGTAAGCTTCTCGGGGTCCGATCGAATACCTTCTTTGCTGACTATGTGCCCCAGAACTTTGATGGCCTTGCTGGCCAAACTGCATTTGTGTGTGTGCGCGTGTGTGTGTGTGCGTGCGCACGTGTGCGTGTGCTGAGCTGCAAACCAGCATTTGCAAGACAGGCAAGAACTTCATCAAGATGTTGCAAATGTTGTGAGAACATGGTTGAAAACACAATGCCGTCGAGATAGCACAGACAGGTTTTCCATTTCAAGCCACACAAGACTTATCGATCATGCGTTCGAATGTGGCAGGCACATTCCAGAGTCCAAAAGGCATCGCACTGAACTCGTAGAGCCCATCAGGGGTAGCAAATGTCGTTTTTGCTTTGTCGGATTTGGACGTCGGTATTTGCCAGTAGCCTGGTCTAAAGTCAAGGCTAGAAATATATTCAGCACCGTGGAGTGAATCTAGTGCATCATCCATCCGTGACACGGGGTAAACATCTTTGCGCACGATTTTGTTCAGCGCACAGTAATAGACGCAAGAACACACTGAGCTGTCTTCGTGACAATTGCAACGACATGAGTGTCAACAGCTCAAGTGACAGTTGATCCACGAGGCAACAGTTGGGGTTCGATTTGGTTTATTGCAGTAAGCAATGCAGACCCCTCAGAGAAGCGAATAAGGCCAGGGGTAATCAGAATTGCTCGAGATAGGGTATGGTCATAGGGTAGAATGAATACGCCGCCATCCACAGTGTTACAGGAGTTGACACCTATAATCTCTTCTCTAGGTGGCCAAAGAACGCAATCGGAAGAGGTGATGAGACAAATGCGTTCTTCGAGGTTAGGAAGAGAACTGCCAGTGGCATCCAGTTGCGTGAGGTGCTGACGACAAGAGACAGAAGCGAACGCCAAAGATAAGAAGTCCCACCCCAAGATGAGTTCATGGGTCACTCACGAAATACCGCAAAAGCAATGTGGTGAAGAATTTAGTCTATGGACACACGAACAGTACACGGTGCGATTGGACGAATAATAACGTTGGCCGCTGCACAAAGAGAAAGGCTGGAGTAAGGCAATTCTTGTGTTTTATATAGTCCCGAACAGTCACATGGCAATAATCGCCAAGCGTCTTGTAACAGGGAGCCACCTCAGAATTGCACCAAACAAAGATGATGGATGCAGCCAGTCTTGCCAGATAACTACATTTTGACTATTCTGTATTGTTTGCATTTTTTGTGCAAAAGGAATTCTCGCAGAGAGTTTTATCTTCAGTGGCCTTCAGTTGACGTCATCTGCTACAACTAGCACATAAGTTAACTCCATAGCACCACTAGGATGGAGACATTGTGTCGTGGGATGCTTCCTTAAAAGTGGACAAGAAGATTCTAAAGGAAAAGTGTGAGATGGTCACAGTAATAACCAAGGCATTTGGCATGGGAATGACCCAGCTATGAAGGTATTATCAGATGTGGACAAGCATATAATACTAAATGGTGCCTTGCACGAGCCCCAAGTGTCAAATGTAATGAGTATTGTGCATTGAAAGGGCCAAAAATGTTTTGTACATGCAAGGGAACACTATGGGCATTTGATAGCAGTTGCTTAGATGTACTACATTAACAGGAACCAAACAAACTCCCTTAGACATAAGCATGCAACAAATTCAAGGACTAGATGAAGCTTCAAAGAAGTAACTGCATTTCATGTAGGATAGGTGTGAATGACCTTTGTGCATGAGATCAGTGACAAAAACACTAAATGAATGCAGTACAGTGTCTGTATCATATCTTGTGCAGACCAAACTAGCCTGGAGTTTCAGCGTTCCTTGTCAGTTCATTTAAATAGGCACTACATTGTTCAAAGTGCAATATTGTTCTACAAAACATAATATGCAAGATGTAGCATGCTAACCCTCGTGGCTCAACAACTACTGAACCGAAACCTCAATGAGCAGTGAAGCTTCCTTGTAATTTTCATCGTAACCATACTTTTGCTCTTGAAAGTGAACCTCTTTAGTGAATTTGCTTGTGTATTAATTTTTCTTTAGGCAAGTATTTTTTATAGATGTTAATGTCTCAATCCTGCTTTCTCTTTCCAGAGCTAAACAAAATGCCTCTTATTTCAATTTGATCTTTTGACCTAGGAAGCCATCATCTGGTGCTGTGTACAGCAAGCACATGCTTCGGGCAAGGAGGGAGCCAGCACCATATCTACATCAGCAAGAACCTCGGTGCTCAAAATAAACATTTTCTGTGCAAATAACTGTCTTTTTATACTTCCAGCATGAATTAATAAAGTTTCTTTTGCCTTCACATGCAGGAAGGTTTATAGGAATAAATAGTGACTGTTGAATGCCCAGGGAAAGCCTTGAAGCCATTTTACTTGTACAGTGATAAAGTACATGTGTACTTGAACTTGATAGTACAGAAACGAAAGGCAAAGTAACAGGCAAAATGCTTGGGGCAGCAGTCGTATAAATGGTAGATGAACACAGCTAATTGTGCTGTCCAGTTTCATTCAGTTTGACCAAGTGTTGCAAGAATTGCCTTCAGTATGAATCATTCAGTTTAGCCAGCCAAAGTCGAACTCGTACAAACTTTGGAATGTCTGCTGAGAATTTTAGCATAAATGGTATGTGTGCATCCTTCAGCAGCACTACAAGCCCAATAAGGTTTTTGCGTTACTGTCCCCCCTCCCTTAGGGTTATGGCAGTGTCTACTTCAAGTGCTTGAGGGTATTATGGAGAATGACTCCAATTTGCTATAAATATGTGCAGTGTTGATGCAGAAATGAGAAGGCTATATAAATATGCAGGACAAGAGCTGGTAGGCCTGGTTATAAGCATGAATTAGAAATTTATAGACCAAAGGCAATATGAATACAATATGTTAAATTACATCCATATGTGGGAACTGCCCACATGAAAGGAAAGAAAGTGCAATACTTGCAACCTACCAACAGAAACATCAGTCTAGGGAAGGATTCTGTAAGGATCCACTAAGTGGACTATTTCAGCACACACTGATTAGGTAGCGCTCTAAGTTGGTAGAGCAAGCAGCAATCGTCACCGTGGGCTCTTGTGCTCTATTCATTCAGCGTGTACTGGAATGGACAGTCCACTTAGTCAACACTTACAGACTAGCCCCCTAGGGCTGTGGAAGCACGCAGTATATTAAGCTTAAGTCTGGAGTGCTACCTCCTACTTATGTGGCAAGTCCTCCTGTTTACCTGTTCCTTTCAACTGAGACCTGAGCACCGCCTAGGTTATGTCAGAAAAAGCAACCAGCGTCCATAGAATTCAAACTATTACTATTTGCCCTATAAAAGGGGACAGTGGAGCCTAAAATGACACTTGACTTGGGCCATATTTTTCCCGATATGCCTGAGAATATTGGGATTTCCCATCAATTTTACCCTTCCTACATCACATAGCGAACAACCTGAAAACTTAACACTGTTGCGCAGAGCGATGAAGGGTCAGGATTTGAGCGAGAAAACAACACGACACCTGAGCACAAACTATAAACTGGTTTACTTTTCTGCAAATGAAGCGTACATAAAGCCTACATGCATGCACAGGAGTCTTCTTCCCAGTCTACCTACCTATTGTCAGCGATTATGCTAGTCTGTTTATTGCTGATTGAAATAGACGGCACACTGACACATGAGCCCTGAGGTACATCTTGATGTTGTATGCTTCCACGACTTCTCTTTTCCTTTGGTTCCTACTTTTCAGCAGAATCATTGTCTTGTGATAATCACCAGTTGATAGTTTGTGCTCAGGTGTCGTGTGTTGTTTTCTCGCTCAAGTCCTGTCCCTTCGTCGCTCTGCACAACAGCGTTAAGTATGTCGAACCAACTAGCCCACTGCACAATTTTCCTGATGCTGAAAACAATCGTAAACTAAAGTCTGTGAGAAACGATGAAGTGTTCTGTCGTGACATACAGATTTATGCATGATCATTTTGCTATAGAAAGATACAATTTTAGTCAATGTTAACGAAGAGCTTCACTTTTAGTTCACTTAAATAGTGTCTGTGATGCATTGTGACAGTACGAGGTCCTGGAGATGCTACTGTGGAGATATGTCAACATTGAGCCTGTTCCTGTTTAATCTAAGGATAGATGCCTTCACGAAGAGTTGGAGAAACTGCACAATACAATGTTTTATATCACATGTAATAATTATGCTGTGATAAAGTGTACACGGTGAGCTTAATGGTTTAGAAAAGCTCAAGAAAAGGCTCCAGAATAGGTATGATGGATAGGCAACCTTTTATTTGGCTCTCTTCATAGTGAAGTCTGGACGCATCACCTCAGCCACACTTAGTAAAATTTGTGGGCTCGTACTGCCCATGCCTTTACTGCACAAGTTGCCTTGGTGCTCCCAGTCTTGACAGGTAACACTTAAGCACCCTCTCATGCACATGTTTGTTTCAAAGCTACAGTTGCTAACTAAAGTAACTCCCACATGCGATTCTGTAACTCTAGACCTAACTGCAAAAATGCATGCAGTACTACGAGTTTGGCATGGAGTTCACATGACATGTGCACAACTTCAAATTTCGTATAGGCAACAGATAACTGGTAACCTGTTAGAGTAACAAAATGGATGCCAAGGAAAATTCACCCAAAGCCTTAGGCAGGAAAATGAGGTGTTGTGATGAGATAAATAGCAATCACATTTGATCGACTGACTAAAAGCTGGCAGGGGTATTGCATTTGACATGATTGAAATGAGCTGCAGCATGGCATGGTAACTGTGGCAGCCTTTACAATGCCGCACTCTCTGAATTACACTTGTGTGCACCCATATGCTGCAGCGACCAACTGTTTTTATTCAAGAAAGCCAGGTTTGTGGTTCAGCACACATCATACGCTGGCAAACTCACTGATTAGTCAACTCCCTCAGATCATCCGATGAGTCTGAGTGAGCCCAGCTGAGCAGTATTTTGGCGAGTTTGAGCCCGAGTGAGCTCGGCTGAGTAGTATATTCTTATGAGTTCAAGTGAGCAGCTAAGTATAATTTTGGCGAGTCTAGATAGGGAGTTCCGATTATTTTGCCAACATATATATGGTCCGTGTACTTTCGAAATTCAGGTACGACACTTGCGCATAGGTTGGAAATTAAGCTTCTCGCCAAGTGACTACTGCAGAAATGATCATAGAGCTAGAGAAGAACGATACGCCTTAATGATGCAGCGTGCCGCGCGGGATCCATGTGTGCAGCGTGCCAGTGGATGGGTGCGTGTTTGGGAAATTAAGGGGTTTCGACCCATCCACAGATAATTTACATAATACCTTTCTCCATAGTGTATTATTGCGATAGCAATTTTTGGACACCCCAAGCGAATTTTCGCCATCGCCCTGATGTTTGGTTCAAAGTCCAAGTGTGACAAAAATTATAGTGCCCCGTTGCATCCCACATGCTGGGGTTAATTGCGAATGAAAGGGTGCGAGGGTGAGCCGAGAAGGATGGCAGCTTTATGCGCGCTGTCCACGGGACGTGGACAGCGCGCATAAACCCTCTCCTACCCTAGCGCGCGCTAGGGTAGGAGAGCGCGCGACGTCTCTTGCCCGGCCGTGCCCGTGCATATGGCTGTCCGCGCGCAGCAGAGTGCATATACACGGCCCGCGCGTGCCACATTTTTTAAAGTAATTTGCGGTCGGTGTAAAGGCGGCAAGCCGACGTGGCTGCTGGTTTCACGAGTGTTGGAAGTAGCGTTATCTAAGTTTCTGACGAAACTTAGAGAACAGTGACTTAAAACAGTGACTTCCTTAGAGGGGCCAAAATTTTGGGGCGTATGAGCGGCACGTATAGTGCAGTGTTCCATTGTAAAAAAAATTTTGATGTAACAAAGTAGAGTGCTGAGTGTTAGGTCTTTGTTACATCAAGGTTCAACAAAAATTAAGCGTTGGATATCGGCGCTGGACGCATATGCAACTCCTTACTCCACACTGAAAACATTTGAGAAAACATTTTTTTAAAATACTTTGTACATTTGTATAAATCCCTACCTGCAGATATTCCTCTGGTTTAGCCTAATTATGTGCTGCCTACTTACTGACGCAGCATACGTATCATTGCGAAATTTATAATTTTTTGCTTTTAGAAAAAGCATCGAGTTATTGAATTTTGCGAACAGAAAAAAATTGCAACTTCCAATATAGCGCGCTTCCTAGGCTATTAAATAGCTACAATGTTCAAGGAACGTACTGTTTCCATGAGTGGTTTACTCATGCAGTAAGATGTACTGCTCCTACACTTTGTAATAAAAAGCATATGCATCGACACATAGCAGCTGATATATTCTTGCTTATTTTCTCATCACAGAGGTAGATGGGGCACATGAACCTATATGCTCACACAAATCAACGTGACCAACTACTGCGGAGACATGGCAACGAATTCTTTGTTTACGTTGTACACCACAAGTGCGAGGTTTGCGCATTAATTTGACTTCATGAAACCCTAGTTATACTACAGGCTTTACGGCAATGCTTGCATGCAGTGCGGTGAAGCGCTCGACAAAACTGCACATATTATATGGTTTGTTTGATATTAACTCGAGATGCAAACGTTTGTGCAGGCAGGCAAGCAATGTTTCCATTCACGCAGCGCACCAAAAGAGCGTGGTATATGCATTGATCTGGTTTCATGACATCGTACTTTTGCCACTAGCTTTACGGCAGTGCTTGTGTATAGTGCTGCGAAGCACGACGGAACTGCACATTATTATACGGTGTGCTCGAAATCCACTCGAGATGCAAACGTTTGTGCAGGCAGGAAACGAATGATTTAATTCACGTAGCACAACACGAGAGCGCGCTCTATGCAGTCATTTGATTTAATAAAACTCTATTTCTGCCACAGGCTTCACAGCAATACTTGTGTAGAGGGCTGTGAAGCTCGACGCAGCTGTAACAGCATCCCACGGTCCACCCGATTTTTACCGAGTTTGTTTTAAAGGGCCCCTCACAGGCTACATAACAAATTTTGGTTATACGCTGAAAGTTGTTACGTGCCCTCTAAGAAGTGTTCTACCGCAAGCATTTTTCAAACTGGTTCATTAACAGCAGAGAGAGAATGATTGAAGTGCCGCGAACACATGATTTCAGGAGGCGAACGTCGCCGCCTATATAAACACTGTCTCGACTTTCCCCGTTTCGCCTGTGTAAGCAAATTTCCTTCACTGCGTTCTCCCATACCGGAGCCGAGGGGTCGCGCGGCGGGTATACCCTGCCGTCTTCTTTTTTTCGCCGTCACCGGCACACTTCCGGTGACGGTGTCGCGCGAGCTCTTGCGCTTGTCTCGTTTCCTGTAGCGGACGATAATGCGCACTCTACACGAGAACACGTGATTAGCGGTATAAGTCAGTGCCCTAGCACTGAGGCAAACGCGAGAGGATGAAAGAGCATGATCGCAATGCTGGAACACAGTAGACAATGACGTATAGTTTCGTTCTCTGCGCGCGTGCAAACGTCGGAAAAAGGAGACGAAACGGAAATTCATCTCTCTTGCTACAGTGCGAAGTAAAACAAAAGCACCCAGACATTCGGGTTGTATTTTTCATTATTTCTCTAAACTTTAATTAGTCCACTGAAGCAACAGATTCAACAAATAACTGATGCTGCGTTGAATCTAAGTCACGTGTTACTCTGAGTGCCATCACAGCACAGCCTGTGCTCCTATGCAGCAGCACAGTTACGGACATTCATCTGCTTGCTGCTGCGATAACATTATGACACTTGAACTCAGAGGTACGATTTTTGTTGTGTGAGGTTATAGATAGCCAGTAGGCTACTTGTCTGATGTTAAATGCTATGACCCACTGGCAATCCACGATGCACTCAATGAAAACGTTTTTATGCTGTCTGCGGCGTGACTCACCAGTGACCCACACGCAAGAATTCTCGCTCTTGTGTTGCCATCTGAGGTTTGAAATAGCAACTAATATATCTTTTTACTGCAGTGGACATGGGGTGGCATGTTTGTTTCGGAGAGTGGAGTGGCGGCACATTTCTCAGTTGGGTTTCTTGCAAACTTTTCGCCGCAGTTCTTGAAATACGTGCCGTTGGAATAAGTACCTGCATTTTTCTTGCTACTCCCAAACTTTTCAGCGTGTCTCATAGATAGATCCTCATGCCCCTTATGGATGCAAAAAAAGCACAATGCAGAGGAAACAAATAAACTTCGTTTTGGGCCAGAAGAATGCACCAGCAACTTCGCGATCACCAGCGGATGAGTCAAGGGCTTCAGTGTCAGATGTTCAGCAGTGGACAGACAGTGAAATCAGTGAGAAAGATAGTGTTTACGAACCATCACAGACCTCAGCCAGCATGTCGAATGGAGAGCCAGACCTGACTGATGATTCTGAGGTGAATGATTCAGGATACGATGCTCTCATTTCTCTCAGCCCATGTCTAGAGAAATGGACACCGGCAACAACCACTTCGCCTAGTGTGACACCACACTCTAGGCCGCCCACTATCATTCAGTTGCCATCTAGCCGTTATGCCCCATCTTTATGTTCACTGTTTATTACGGATGACATTTGGCAAATGATGGTCAATGAAACAAACAGGTTCACACAACAAGTGTTGAAGTCAACTACTCCTAAATCTAAATCACGGTTGAAAAATTGGACTCAAACCAATGCCAAAGAAATGAAAGCATTCATTCGAATACTGATTTGTATTGGTCTCCTCTGTCTTCCTACTCCCAAATCTAAATCAAAGTTGAAAAATTGGATGGAAACCAATCTCCAACAAACGAAAGCATTTGTTGGAATACCAATTTGTATTAATCTCGTCCATCTTCCTATCTGAGTCACTACTGGGCAAAAAGTAACCTGTATGGTGTTGAACTCATTCATCAAAATATGAGCCGTGACCGCCTTTTCCCTGCTTTTGAGGTTCCGGCATTTTGCGGACAATTAACTGGTTGCAGAGTTGCAGGATCATGTCTTTAAGATTCATCCTCTGGTAGAGAAATTGAACCAAAATATTTGCCACTGTGCTTGAGCCGGGAAAGGAGGTTGTGATAGATGAAACAATAGTGCCATGGCGTGGCAGACTTTCGTTCTTACAGAGTCAGGCTGTTCAAGGCATGTACCAAAGACGGTTACAGGCTAAAGGTTGATGTATATGCCGGAAAGTGTGACTGAACAGTTGGCATCGGACATGCCGAAGATGTATGCTTGAAACTCCTGCAAAATTACAAGGAAGTCGCGTGCCCGCTGTACGTAGACAACTTCTACATGAGCTTGCCGCTCACTCTTCGCCTTCTAAAGGAAGACACTTTCATTCGTGGCACAGTTCGCTCAGTGAGGAAAGGGCTGCCAAAAGATCTCACTGAAGTAAAGGTTGCAAATGGCAGTGTTACCGGGCTTCAGTCCAAAAATGGAGTGAAGGCACTGAAGTGGATGGACAAGAGGCCTGTTCTGATACTCACACCTGTCGCCAAATATGAAGCAACTTTGGTGGACAGTGGGAAGAAAACAAGGGACGGCGCACCAATCATGAAACATCAGGCCGGTCTCGATTACAATGCAGCAAAAAAGGGCGTCGACTATAGTGACCAAATGACGCTATACCACAACTGCTTTAGAAAAGGACTCAAGTGGTACAGAAAGGTAGCTGTTGAGTTGCTTGTTGGAAGCGCCATCATAAATGCGTGGAACATTCGTGGCATGCTTGAAGGAAACTCTACGCCAATTATAAAATTTCAAGATGAACTGGCTCATTCACTGTTCGGCCCTCGTCAAGACAACATCGAAGAAACTCGTGGGAGAAGTGTCCACATGCTAAGAAAAACTGGCACATCGGCACACGACACTCAGTGGCACTGCACTGGCTGCTATGCGGCCAACAGTACCAGCAATAGCCCAAACACTACGGTGAGAGTGAGAAAAGTGACCACTTTCTGTGAATAACGCTTCGGCAAGCCATTCATCTGTTTGTTGTGCTTTAATTCTAAGCACAAGTAACCTGAGAAGCAAGCTAGCTTCAACTGTAAAATGAGTAGGATGAAAACTTCAAGACATGGCTAATGTTCATACTAAATTTTAGCCTTTCTCTAACTAATAAATATTTCTAACACAGGAACTGACTTCTTGTCTTTTCTAATGGCAAGCACTTTGTAGTTCAACATAGGTTTCTAGCATCTTGAATCCATTGAGGGGCTACAGAATGTATTAAAGAAAGATAAAAACGCATAAAGTTGTGCTGAATGTGATCAAGACACATGTACAAGAAACTATAGTTATTAGTTCGATGAGGACAGTAATGTGCTTTAGCAAGTTAGAAATTTGTTACCAACTTGCCCACATTCACATCTTAACAGATTTAACAATGTTTCCACTACGTGGAGAACCTTGATCTACAGTGCTTTTATCATCCTGAAGAAGGTTGGTGTTCCTATTATAACACGTGTACTTAAGAAGCTCAATCTTTCAGGATTTCATGTTGTTTTACTTGACATAAGCTTACGAGGCTTACAGATTACGTGCTCGTATCTCAATGTAAACACTAACTTCCTTTTCAATGATTTTCATTTCTGTAAAAGCACAGTAAATTTCATCAGACGAGAAGTGCAAATGCGTTTTTTATTCTTTCATACTTGGTGCTTGCTATTATACAACTTACTTATATTACAACTTGTTTGTTTAGAAAACTCATAAAAAACACTCCCCCCACCTTTTTTTCTTCTTTTACTTTCAATTGACTCTGACTTTCATGTTAATAAACTTCAGAAGAGCTTGCTCTCAGGCTAGTTTGTACACACTGCTAAGAATGAAAAAATGGAGAGAAATTGGGACAAGAAAGAAAGGCCTACAGAATGCTGATTTGCGCGCGGCAATTTATATCAAGGATGGGGTGCTGGACCAGGGAAGCTAAGAAGCCGCCACAACAAACTAGGGGAGCTAGGTAAATGGCTTCGATGTCCACACAGAAACATAAATATAGGCATGTTAGAGAATGCTGTGTCATTCAACAACCCCGCGAATGTTGAAAAGTGGGACAGTGATTAGCTGAAAAGAGTTTCAGAGAGCTCCAGGGAGTGGGGAGATGGATACGATAAGGGGGCTAGAGTGGTGACGCGCATTGAGGGCATCAAGAATGAAGTGAAAAATTATGGAACATAGGGGGATTGTCTCATCACTGCTCGATCACTCTACACCAGATAGCCGTGGCCAGTTACTTTAGCCGAGATTCACCTACCCTGTCATAGCATGTGCTGTGCTTGCTGCTCTGCTGTCTTTAAAATAGGCAGGTGTCAGGGAAGCATGCCCATAATGCCTGCAAGTAAGTAATAGGCGACTTGCAAAATAGTGCCCGCTCTCTTCCATACACAGCCATGGCTGAACCACTCACTAGCAAACATGGTAAGAAAATAATGCTGACCTCCACTGTTATTTGGGCTGCAACAAGTCTGGGCTGCAAACAAGAAGACACAAGACAGAGCGCTGTCATGTTTTTAGCACAGCTCGCTTTCCTAAGTAATGTACCAACAAGGTCATAATATACATTATATAAATACATCAATTTGTAAACAAAATGTTATTTTTAATATAGTCATTTTTAAAAACAGCACAATGATGATAGCATAATTTTAGGCGTAGTGGCTGCATGCCTTAGCAATGAAAAACTTTTGTCAGAAGTTAAGCAAAGTTGTTTTGGCAACGTAAAAATGTGCATCCTCATTGCTAAAGCATTCCTGTCCGGGGAGTGCTAGGAGTTTGTCTTGGTGTGATGTAAAGCCCTCCACACATTTATATAGTGCGAGAGAGAGAGAGGTGATGGGGGAGTGGTAGTGGCCAGTGGAGAATCCTTCCCTGAAATAAATTTCTGGCTACGTCACTGAATGTCTGCAATGCCTTGTAATAGCAACAGGTCTTGGATGGAAACACTATAGATGATACCAGTGAACCTATTGAGCCTATTCCTGTTTAGTGAGATGATGGATGTTTTCCCAAAGAATTATATAAACTGTACAATGGAATGTTTTGTACCACCTGTAATAACCATGCTGTAAGAAAAAACAGAAAGGCTGAGCTTAAATGTTGTAGGAAATCTCTTAAGAGGCTCGAGGATAGGTATAGATGACTAACTCCCGTATTCTCCACTCAACACTCCACCTGGATTCAAATGCACAGCAGCCCCGCTCCTTGACAGAGGCGGTTGCTTAGCTTTAATTAAACTTCATGTCAATTACTGTGAAACACAGCGTCGTCTTCAGTCTAGGGGTGGCACTGCGCTCAGCTCAGTGGAATGAAGCTTCCAGTCATAGATGGTTTCAGAATACAGGGTAAGTGACCTCACATTTTACTCTCTTCATCGTGAAGTCTAGACACCAAAGCCTCGGTTTGAACAAGTAATGCTTTAAGCGCTCTCTCATGCATATGTTTGCTTTAAGGCAGAGTCAGCTTACTATTTCCTGCTTCTCCCACATGCAAATGACACAAAAATATCTCAATAAAATGATTGTGATTTAAGTGGTACACTCTCTCTGCAATGTGATTAAATGTTTGTAATAAAAAAGCACTACTCATGTGCTGGTCAGCATCTGCAGCAATATGTTCACCAAGATATTTTTTTTGTCTCAATATATTCGATATTGTTGCAAATTTAAGAGGTTTTGCAGCTAACATGTAGCTGTTTACTTGTGTCTCGAGAACATACAGCTTTAGGTGAGAGGAGCGCTATATTGCATGAGACAAAGGAACATTTTTAGACTGCTTGTTTTATTTTTGTGCGAAAAACAATTGTGAAGGTTTTAATTGCAAAGTAATACAGTAGGTGTTGGCAACGCGAACAAGCCATGCAAAGTGTATGCATTAGAAATGAACCATCCAGATGAGGACCCCCCACCCACTGATATATGTCAATGCTATAATATCAAATGCTGTGACATTTAACACATATGGTAACTAAAAAAAAAGGATAACTAAAGCAAGAGCAGCATTAATAAAACAGCAATATCAACTGCAAAATTTATATAATTTTTCTCAAAACTTTTATTTTCACATAAACTGTGGCCTCACACACTGTGGGCACCTTTGCTAACAACCTTCACATTTCACTAGTGCTAATTCTAGCTTCCCTCTAGCTTCTAGCTCAACTGCAATGTTTTGAACGTCAGGGCATGTGCAAGTGAAAATTAGTTTGTGATGGCCATGTGGATCTGTTTCTCTGCCTGAATAATAGGGAGAGGAGGGCAATATAATTGCCTTGAGAACTATTAAGCAGAAGCAGCATGATGGATGAGGAGCAGTGGCTGGGATAAAACACTTCAGGAGTTCAATGTAGTAAGGATACAGGAGTAATATGATTAACTTTGCAAGAATATGAGGCCATTATAACACTAAGGGAAACAGACTGGCTCATCACAATGAATTTTCAAATATTGTAACTGATCTAGAACACCTTGCACGGCTGCTGCAATTAGGAAAAAAAAAAGTAGCATTGTCTTAAAAAGACAGCTTTTTTGTTTGTTCACTCTGCTATGCCACTGTACAAATTATTACTATTACTTTTTTTTCTTTTGTAACAGAAAGTCACCATATGCCTGGAGGTTTTAGATAACCTTCTTGGTGTGCTCCCGATATATGAACAGTTCGAAAACATTAACACTGTTGCTTGGTTTATTGCCCAAGTAGACCGGCACGGAACGACTGACTAAGGAAGCAGGCATGTGAATATGCACACCCTGTAACCAGTCAACCCCTATATCAATCAATTTTGTACAATTAGACCTCTATATATTGAACTTTAATGTAACAAACCGTTTTACTTTGCAGAACTTATTTGGTGTGAATACAGAAATCTTCAATTTATTGTATTCTGTTTATCTGCAATTTCAATTTACTGAAATTATAAATTCTTCTAAAATTTAAATGAGGATATGTGTTGCATTTGAACTTAAATTCTATGGGCGTACAAGCGCTTTTCGGGAGTAAAGATTCACGATTTCCTTCCCAAGTTCCTTCCCAAATTCTGCAGCAAAGTTATAAAACGACCACAGGTGACAAGCAGCTGAATGCGAGGTATCTGGTACAGACCGACGGGGGAAAACTTACAAATCACAATAGCACACATTCAGGCGAGTATGTAAACAGGCGAACTAAGCAGGGAACAAAAACATAGCACTGCTTTCATAGGTCCCGAATGATCAGAGTTTCGTCAGAGTTGGTGCAAGCACGCATCCGCAGATAAAACGGCTCCCACCGTGCATTGCCCAATACTTTGAGAGCTGACGCCTACACAACCACCGGGGTAGGTTATAGCACTTGTTTCTGCTCTGATCGTATAGTGTTCGAATGATGTCGCGACAACGCAAGTACTTGCAATACGGGCGACGACCTTCCACAACTCCAGAACATCACAAAAGACCGTTTGCACATGTTACTAAGGCAAAGACTGCTGCAACGCGGTGCTCCCCAGACGACCCCACACAGAATCGACTCCTGCAACGCACGGAAGTGACGTCACTAAATGTCAACGTCACATGCATGCGTATTTCCGTTTTTTCGAGGGCGCGTGGTTTGATTGTTTGTTCGCACGTGACATTCAGTACGCATCCCGTCAGCCGCGCTTGCGGGTCGTGCTTTTCTACTGCCGCTGGTGCTAGACCCAAGGCCTGGTTCTGCTGCATCCTCGCAAGCCTTTGACATCATCCTTTTATATGTGCGAAAGCTGCTTTGCAGGGTTATTTTATATTTGCTAGCGTTATTTATATCTATTCTAATAAGTATTTTGATGGTATTTTGATTGTCTTAGTCGCGCATTTGCCGATCTTGCTGTCCTTGTTCGCGACCGCTTGCTTTGTTCAACCCTAGCGCGGATTTCTCGGATTTAACGTATATATATTGCTGACTAGAAGGTAGCCTCCTTTCGTTTGTGAAAAAGCTCAGATTTATTTTCTCGCAGTCTTTTTTTTTCTTCTAGGTGTCATTTTAGATTGCGCTGCTTGCAACATGACACGTGTTTTGGTTGCCGGTGACTCGATGGTGAAATACGCGGACCAGTATTTCCCATCGCGTCTTAGTTTGTCAGTGTTGCCGCGCATAGACGAGTAAGGATTGAGCATTTGCTGTCAATGATTGCTGACAAGCTAGCTGGTTTTGATGTTGTCATTGTGCACGTTGGCACTAACAACACTGTTGACAGTGTCAGCGTGTGCATGGACAAGTATCGCCAGCTCGCTCAGGGGATCATTGAGAGAAATACCATGGTGCATGTAGCTTTTTCTGCCATTCTTCCTCGGGGGCAGAATCAGTACAGCTCATGGGAAGCTCCGTCCTCATGGTTGCATGACCTGAATGATAACTACGAAAAGATTAACACAGCCCTGATGCAGTACCGTGAGTGCCGTGAGTACCACGAGTGCGGCTACACACTCCTGGGTGGTCTCGTGGACAACTGGCCCAGTTGCCTGAGCAGAGATGGTGTCCACCCGAGCCGCTTTGGTAACAAGGTGCTGGCAGACTTCCTGTACCAGGGGGCCTGCACCCTGTCCATCCATCTGGAGAGAAGCCGCATCCAGCAGTCCTACAAGGAGACCCAGGCACCTTCTTCATAGACCAGTTGGACTCGGCAGGACAGCATCCCTGCCATCTCCGAGGCTGACTTTCCCCCGCTTGGTTTGCATATTTTCATTTCTTTGCAAGCAGCAAGTGGACCTTCCACAGCACCAGCTCCTGTCTGGAAAGCCAGCACAGCTCCCTTGCAGAGGCACGGCACCAACCAGCCTACCAGAACCCTTCAAAGTGCTGGATTTTCACTTGTTGGCGGTGTCCGTGTCCGTTGCAAGGGAAGCAAGGCTTGGTTCACCTGGGACAGCCTGCTTTCCCCCACTTTCCATGGCACAAGTGTACCAAGTAGGGGAAAAGCCGAGGGGAGGTCTGCTGAGCCAATGATCCCTGGTCGAGGTGCAAGCACCACTTGTGTCTGGAAAACTAGGAGAGCCACACAAAAGCATGAGAGTGCTCCTGCTGTGTGCTCACATGTGGGGGAAGGAGAGGCCAGTGCTCAAGAAGCAGCTGTGCCAGAGGCTGTCTCCCACTGTGGCGAGAGGGAGTGGAAACTGGTAGTATCGAGGAGGAGGCGGAAGGCTGCAGCACTGCACAAGCAAGAATGGAGCTGTGACCTGGCTGCAGACAGGAAAGGCAAAGTTCTTGAAGTTCGCTTCACCTTTGAGAGCAGTTGTAAGCCAGAAACAGACATGCATTGACAGTATAAAGTCTGAGTCTGCTCCTTCTGCTGTCTCTAGTAGCAAGCTTGAAGGACAAGCCAGTGCCCCTCATGACGCCATTTGTGATAGTTTTGGCAAGGTGCAGCATGTGGCTAGCAGGTAGAATAAAGACTGCTTGGTAGTTGCTATGGCTGAGTGCAGACCTGTCATAAATGGTGTTCCAAATGAGGTCATTGTCTGCAAATGCTGTAGGTCAGAAACAATGCAAGATGGAGGGCAGATGACGAGCAATCCTGGCACAGAGGCTGGTGACCTTGACAAAGCTGCGTGCATTGCTCCCACGCGACGTAGGTGTTGTGAGGCTGCTTTGACATCCAGCTGCAGGCCTGCCAGCTCTGATGCCCAGGCTGTTTGTGCAGGAGCTGGTGCTAACACAACCAGAGTTCCTAACACTGTCACTTTATTGCATGGGGGAGGCAGCAAAGTTTATTTAAATGCAACATTTGATAATTTTATTTCTTTTAGGCAAAGCCTTGATGAATGGTGCAGGGAGGGCAAGCACATAGTCACAATAAATAGGTCTCATAGAAGTCCATTTGCAATAGTATCTAAAGAGTTTGAGTATAATAGGATTTCATATAGCTGTGTTCATGGTCGTGCTATAAAACCAAGAGGCACAGGAAAGCGACCCAGGCAAGCATACAATGGTACTGGTTGTGAAATGGCAGTTTCAGTAAGCATGTGCAAATCACCTACTCTTCACTACAAAATAACCAGGCTGCAAGCTAAGCGTAATCACGCCACGAAGTATTATAACTTGTATCCTCAAAGCAGGCTTCTAAACGATGCAGAGAAGGTAGAATTCTTTGATTTTGCCAAATGTAATATTGGCCCAAAGTATTTTAAAAATTTGGTCGAACAGAAAACGGGCAAGAAATTAACTACAAAAGATGTTAACAATTACAAGCGAAGGTTTTCTATTCCTATTCGCAACGAGCAGGCTCACGGAGAAATGGTTTTAGAAAAAATAGACACCTTGTTAGCAAATAATCCAAACTTGGTCATTCACTATGAAAAGAATCAAATAACCTGCAATTTGTGCTACTTCAGACAACGCACATGCGTGAGATTTTGGAAAAGTACCCAGAGATTTTATTTATTGATGGAACATATAAAGTAAACATTGAAGGCTATATCTTGTACTCTATATTGGTTGAAGATGGTGGAGGTCGTGGAAGACCTGTGTGTTATGCCTTTTTGCAAAATGAAACGACTGAAATTGTGGAGGCTATGTTTGCCAAGTTTGCAGAGTTTAACCCGTTCATTGTATCTGCTTGCAGAGTAGTCATGATAGATAGACATGAACGAGCTACGCATTTTGACCAAGATTCTTCCTAATTCTGAAATTTTGTTGTGTACATGGCATGTGCTGCACAGTGACATGTTCATCTCAGAGTGCAAGTTGCAGATTCTTCTTAATCCTTTGTACTTCACCTGCGTTTTTTTCCCTCTTGTACAGGTCCACTGATGTACCAGCTGCATGCATTCACACTACCATCAAGTCATCAGGAGCGTCTGTACCTCTATCTAAATATTAAACTATTGTCTAAGATGGAAAATCAGACTTGTATATTTTGCTGTAATGGTTCTGCCAATAAAAGATTGATTATACATATTTATTTTCTTGCAAAGCTGGCATTGTGTATGTAACAGGCCAATGCAACATATAAGCTATAACTTTTTTTTTCTTTTTTTTTTGCAAATGCATAACACTCACCTGCTATGAAACCAACTTGCACTGCATAGTTAATATGAAACACAGAAGATGATTGTGCACCATCTTGAGTGCCTTCGCATTCTTATTTAGGAGTATTTTGCATCAGCTATGCAGCACAACTTGGCTTCCATGTTCAAGAACAAACTAGCCTACACACAAGTTTCTTTTTGCACTAACTACGTTAGGTATGTGCCAATTAATTCCTAGGCGAGTCTTCTTAAATACTCCTCCTTGATCAGGTGCTTGTCACTGTCAAAATTTATTTATTTAAAATAACTTACAGGCCCATTTAAGGGCATTGGGTAAGGGGGGGACACAAAGTGATTCAACAGGAGTAAACAGTATAAACATCAATACAGGCTTTCACAAGATAAGTAAAGCATATAGGGGTAAACAGTATAAATATCAATACAGGCATTCACAAGATAAGTAAAGCGAAGTTCAATAAATGTTTGTCTAGGCTAAGGTTTAGAGAGCGTAAACACAGTAATATACTCATGCACACAAAAATACAAATGTGGGAAACAGGGAAGGAAAGCAGGTAAATAACATCCTTATACAATGTTTCTACAGGAAACTTTGCAATTCTTCGCGAAAAGCATTACGATCTGTTATGCTCGTAATGTTATCAGGAAGACTGTTCCATACGGTTATGACACGTGGCAGTGCTGATGCATTAAATGACAGTGTATTGCCGAATATGCGCATGAAACTATGGCTATTGTTAAGGCGACGTGACGTGCACGCTGGTACTTCAAGCGGCAACACATGAGGTCGATTACCATGGATGTATCTATGGAAAAGGCAAAGAAGACTTATCGTGCGACGAGTTTCAAGTGGCTGGAGCGAAATATCTGCTTTAATCTTGGTCACGCTACAAGTTCTTTCGTAGTTATTTGTGATGAAGCGCGATGCCCTGTTCTGAATTTCTTCTAGCATATCAACTAGATAATTTTGATGTGGTGACCATACAGATGACGCAAATTCTAACTGTGGGCGAACAAAAGTCTGATATGCTAATTTACGAACTGTAGCAGGGGATTTACGCAAGTTCCGTCGGAGATAACCCAGAGTTTTCGAAGCTCTTGCGCAGATAGCTGTTATGTGTGTACTCCAGGAAAGATGAGTTGTAAGTTCAATGCCAAGGTACCTGTAGGACAATGTCGGAGGTACGGCAAGGTATAGCTTTGCCTACAATTTTTATTGGTTATGAACACAAATGAACAGAGAGAGCATTTAAAAAATTCATGCTAAAGGGCAGCACTCTATAACAACCCAACACTCAAGTCCAGATTACACTGTTTTGCAATAAACTCGAAAAGCACAACACACATTTACTGTTCGATTGTCTTTCACTGTTGCATGGGTGATCAAGTATTGGGCCCCTGTACCTAATCTGAGCATACTTTAAAGAATTGTAACACAATTCAGTCATCCAGATTACATTTTCGCATGCCCTATGCATACATTTTTTTTTCTAGAACATTTTCTGGGTATCCCATAGACATTTCGCTGCAAGACTTGTGCGTATTACATGGATGTTCAGTGAACATTTAGAAAAAGGCATTTTGAATGTTGCCTGAAAACAGCCTCAATATTAATTCAAAGTTATTCTTAGTTTGTTTTACTGAAAGAATACAGCACATTTTTATAGTGTACGACAGTGTAGCCCATCGAAATGTTACTTTAATGTAGCAGAGAAATCTGTGCTGATTAAAAGAGCTATATAAAGGTAACCTGCTTCACTACATGAAATGGGTATGAAAAGGTGACATATCTGAGGGATAAAAATAATTTCAAGTTCACAATTGGTATAACTTGGTGTAGAGCACTCACCTAAATAAACCTGTCCATGCTTTGTTCACATACTGACTTCCACTACACTATAACACTGTTGAGCATGCAACAATTTTCAATTAAATAAGTAGCAAAGTGAAAGCTCATTTGTATTAAACATCTAGAGGAAAAGCTACAAATTAAATGTGGTGTGGAGAAAACACGTAAACATGCACAACTTAAGCATTTCGTGATTAAGCTACTAGAAATTTATGGCTTTTTATTATTTCGCTGCAGGCTAAGCTAACCAATAAAAACTACGACTTACACAGCATGCTTTGCCACATTGAAATTTATATCACCCTGTTGTTTGGATGCTTCAGGTCACGAGTAGCTGTTCTAGGTACTCTAAGGCTTCCACCATAAAGTGAACCCGTATGGCTTAAAGTGCCTTTTCTCTGCACCAAGAAAGAAATGTAAATAATCATGTGAAAGTTACTACGCACTTCTTTCCTTGGCATTTCAGAGTTGGTAGAGCACACTAAACATACACGTAGCGCAAAAATTTATTCGTTGACTGCCCCGCTAAACATCCTACCATGCTGCGGTGAAACTATGCACTTGACCCACCCCCTTTCCCCCGTGCCTAACCGCATAGGTCATGTGCAGAGTGTCACAAAATTCTGTTTCGAGGATTCTTTGCATGTGCTAATGTTTGTCCAGCCATTGAGCATAAGTAAATTAAAAAAACTAGACTAAAACATAGCACTGCTAACTGTCTAAGTATGCAATAGGTTGTGATGATTGTGACATTTCTATGCATGTGTAATCTTGCACATACTCATTTATCAAAGTGACGTTCCTATAACTTGTACCTCCCACAAACTTGTGATTTCATGCACACTATGACACAATCGTACACGCTCAACCCACCTCCAAAGCGGGTGAAGTACATTTATAAGGCTATAAAGCAGTGTGTGACTGTTGGTGGGATTGAATCCGTCTTCTAGCAAAGCAGCCCTATGTTCTAACCGTTAACCCATAATTGCACATAGACTTCTCTTGTGCCAAAGTCACTCTTTGAAACATCCGGTGCGTGCAAAACGTGCCAGTTTCTCGCATTCTTCCCTCTTGACAGCCGGTACTTTGAGATGATGCGTTAGACTGCACTGCCTTTGGGATCAGGCTACATTTTCTGCTAGATCCTTCAAAGCGGTTGAAGTTCACCTACAATGCTATCACATTCAAAGTAATAAACTAACATTGTCCCAGTAAAATATATAATGATTCCCATTAGTGGGTCCTTGCAGCTGTTTATATTATGCATTAATGTGTCATGCTCATAATATGTCATGCTATCTCTTAATGTGTCAAGCACCTAGAAGTGACACCACTATGTTTTTTAAGTCCAACCTTTCACTTGTCTGCCAATCATGTATGTCGGCATTATGAGCAGAGAAGAAATCATGCTCACTCTACTGGCACACCCAGCTTAGCCTGCTCAAGCTTAGTGGAGCAAGGTTTTGTTAATTCATCAATGTATTAAAAACTCCTTCATCAAAATGTGTTCACACTAAATCAGGTGTCACACTTTCAGAATGGATGGCAGGGTGCGAAGTGGAAGAATGGTAGTAGAACAGTAACGATACCACTTTGCTTGAGCAAAGTTTCAGTAGAGCTAAAACCGAGTTCAAGCATGCCTAGTGCATCAATTAATGCAGCTTTCACTGGGAAAGACATGACAGGGTGCTGAGTGCAAGCAGAACAGAGAAATGAGTTGCTGCATCATGCTGTATGAAATGGTGCCACTGTGGGCAGGAGGAAGTGGCCTGATACAGAAGAAAACGGTTCAACGAAGGATTACTCGGTTGCATGGCGATGGAGCAAAAACAGCGGCCGAGTGCACCCGCGTCTAGGGCAAGCTGCCTCGGTGTTCTCCGGTTACCGATACTAGAACTGAACACGTTGCACCATCTGGGGCGGTATGCCTCACACTATGAAAGAACTCAACCATCAGTATGAGCATGGAGTTTCCTACTAAACTGAGTACAGGGACTTCCCTTGCACCACACGTCGGCACACATTTCAGTGCGAACACCCAACGCGCGTAAATTCGATGTTAGTTTGCAGTGGCGGCGCTGTGGACTGATTGTTTAGGAGCAGCAATAACTATTCGTTACTACATAATAAGTGCAAATTTTCTCGGACGCAGTACCACATCCTGCACTAGAAATGCTGTTTGCAAAACGCGCTACTTGTCCATCCAGACGTGGAACAGTTATAGCAAGCCGAAAGCAGACGCACTTGTTTAGATACAAACATTGTAAAACTCGTAACCGCATCGTGAAACTCACCGTCAGACTCATCACTGTTGAAAAGCATTAAGAAGCGACTCTCACGCTTGAAATTTAAACAACGCGCATAAGAGACGCGAACTCACGAACACTACGATTCGCTAGGACATAAGAGCATTGGATTGACTTGCAATGCTTGCCCGGATCTCTTTCGTACCTGAACAATGTGGATGTTACCGCTGGTTTCAGCATTTCATTTGTTTATTATTACGCGCCGGTTCTGCTAGAAGCGGTGTCAAGCGAAAGTTCTGTGATATCGCTACCCGTTTTGCATATCCATTGCTCGGTCAGCTACGTACGATGCACAGCGCCAATGCGTATAATACATTACGTTCCCTCTAGGTCAGTCTTTGTTCACGGCTTTTCAACACACATGCCTGCTAAACGCTTTTACTGTGAGAGAATCACACTCAAGTCTTATGTGAAGCTTAAACTCGAACGTACAGGCTCAATTTACAGAAGCATAATAAAACATTCGAAAAAGTGCCGGCTATGGCTGATGACTGCTGTTGCACGCTTAACAGCATGATTACCATTAATTCTGTAAAGAGCACTCATTCATTCCTCAAAAGAAACCTGCACAGCATTATCATTGATCTAAAACACAGCCTATGCCTGTGAAGCTGCGAGCTCAGTATGAAGTTTCATTGCGTCTCCACACATAATTAAACGCTTTAGTGCATGAAATTCTATCAGAACATGCAATGTTATTAAAATTTATGAAGCTTCACAGCCCTACACAAGGGTTGAGGTAAAGCCCTCGGCAGACGCAACCACATCGTGGAATCGAACGAGTGACTCCAAAGTGCGCTTGTGCTTAAGGTGAATGTAACCATTTGCTGCCTCTCCGCTCAAGATGCCGTCTCAAAGCGTGAAATTCGGTCATATCGTGCGACATAATTACAAACTTGTCGAACTTCACGGCACTGCCCAAGCGTTGAGGTAAAGCCCTCGACAGACGCAAAGATATCGTGGAATCGAACGAGTAACTCCACAGTGCGCTTGTGCTTAAGGTGAATGTAACCATTTGCTGCCGCTCCGCTCAAGATGCCGTCTCAAAGCGTGAAATTCGGTCATATCGTGCGACATAATTACAAACTTGTCGAACTTCACGGCACTGCCCAAGCGTTGAGGTAAAGCCCTCGACAGACGCAAACATATCGTGGAATCGAACGAGTAACGCCACAGTGCGCTTGTGCTTAAGATGAATGTAACCATTTGCTGCCGCTCCGCTCAAGATGCCGTCTCAAAGCGTTAAATTCGGTCATAGCGTGCCACACAATTACAAACTTGTCGAACTTCACCGCAGTGACAAGCGTTGAGGTAAAGCCCTCAACAGACGCAAACATATCGTGGAATAGAACGAGTAACTCCACAGTGCGCTTGTGCTTAAGATGAATGTAACCATTTGCTGCCGCTCCGCTGAAGATGCCGTCTCAAAGCGTGAAATTCGGTCATATCGTGCGATATAATTACAAACTTGTCGAACTTCACGGCACTGCCCAAGCGTTGAGGTAAAGCCCTCAACAGACGCAAACATATCGTGGAATAGAACGAGCAACTCCACAGTGCGCTTGTGCTTAAGATGAATGTAACCATTTGCTGCCGCTCCGCTGAAGATGCCGTCTCAAAGCGTGAAATTCGGTCATATCGTGCGACATAATTACAAACTTGTCGAACTTCACGGCACTGCCCAAGCGTTGAGGTAAAGCCCTCAACAGACGCAAACATATCGTGGAATAGAACGAGCAACTCCACAGTGCGCTTGTGCTTAAGATGAATGTAACCATTTGCTGCCGCTCCGCTGAAGATGCCGTCTCAAAGCGTGAAATTCGGTCATATCGTGCGACATAATTACAAACTTGTCGAACTTCACGGCACTGCCCAAGCGTTGAGGTAAAGCCCTCGACAGACGCAAACATATCGTGGAATCGAACGAGTAACTCCACAGTGCGCTTGTGCTTAAGATGAATGTAACCATTTGCTGCCGCTCCGCTCAAGATGCCGTCTCAAAGCGTTAAATTCGGTCATAGCGTGCCACACAATTACAAACTTGTCGAACTTCACCGCAGTGACAAGCGTTGCGGTAAAACCCGCGGCATGAGTAGGGCTGCATGAAATGGCATGAAAGCACAGATGGCGCTTTTGCGCGTGATGTGAAGTGAAAACATTTTGTGCCACTCTGCACAAGTTTGCATCTCAATGTGTCTTTTTCAGGCAGACCAGGTGATGTCGTTACAACTCCGTCAAGCTTGACAAGACTACACAAGCGTTGCCATAAATCTTGCAGCAGAACTAGCTAAGGTATTAGTAAATTTAATTAATACATGGGCAACGCTGAGCGCCGACGGTGACTGCAAACATTCATTCTGTCATTGCACGCATGTCTGTGCATAGCTGCTTGAAACGAAGGAAGTGCTGTGCAGTGCAGTATTAGTTATATCAACATTTACACACGTCACTGCAAAACTTAAGGATTCTACGGCTTGCATGCTTAGTCAAAATACAAAAATAGTGAATCAATAAAAAGTGTTTTTATTATTGAGATGAACGAAAACATTCCATGCCTTTTTGCACACAAATCACAGCATGTATAAAAAAAACTGAAAATCTCAAGGAACTCCTAGTAGATATGTGCAACTTTCCGATAATAGCATGTATGCCAATATAGCATCAGCTGTCAAAATTAAGAAGTACCTTTCAACTCCTTACAGTCTGTCACGTACTCCCTTGGTGCAAAGCACTGTGAGCTCTCTCTGCTGCAGCCTTCTTGGCGCAGCGCTCCTATGTCACTTCGTCTGAGCCACTGTGGAGAAAAAAATAAGACAAAACGAATGAAAAACGGGACGCACTGATGACTGAAATGGCTAAGGCAATAGCAGCAATTATGAGTAGATTAGACATCCTAGAGGCAAACCAGTCACCAGGTAATGGACTCCCCTCTGTTGCGTCAGAAGCACCACAATCCTTACCCACTTCACAACCACCTAATTATATAAGATCAGCTTCTCTCCAACCTCCCGTCTCCCTCCCATGGTCGCACCCGAAATGAGGCGCGCTAAAGAAGGGTTCAGGATATGGCAGTGGAATTGTAGAAGTTACGAAAACAAAAAGTCAGTTTTGCAGCAGTATTTGAAAGACAAGGATACACCGGACGTCATTATTCTGCAGGAAACACACGGGATTGCAAAGCTAGCAGGATACAGATCTTTTGGCTATGCCGAAGGGGACACCAGGGCATTAACTACGCTGGTAAAAAGAAACATAACTTGCATGCAGCACAACACAGGCATAACGCACATTGACAATATTCTATTGGAACTCATCCCACAAAAAAAGACAGGACGTAGCTTATTTATTCTCAACATTTATAGTAACCCCATGCTACATAAACACAAATTCAAGAACCTATTCCAGAAAACACTCAGACTTGCTGGAGAAAATCCGGTAGTTATAGGACGAGACTTTAATGCCCCACACACCACGTGGGGATACTTATATACCAGAGCAAAAGGAAGGGACTTATGGAACGATTCGCAAGAATTAGGCCTCACGCTTGTCACAGACCCCGCCACTCCAACCAGAGTAGGCACGGCGCTAAACAGGGACACAACCCCAGACCTAACCTTTACCAAGAATATTGAAAAGGCGACGTGGCACAACACACTGGAAGATTTGGGTAGTGACCACCGCATATTGGAGTTACACGTCAGAGAAGGGCCGAATAGACCCAAGGAACGACAGATCAAATTAGTAGACTGGGACCTATTTCGTAGAATGCGAGAGAAGACGCATCAACGATCAATCGCAGACATAGAACAATGGACTAAGGAGCTCAGTGATGACGTCAAAGCTGCCACAAAAATAGCACCACCTGAATCTAACTTGGATAAATGCGACAGCAGACTTCTCCACATGTGGGAAGCTAAGCAGTCGCTTCAGAATAGACTTAGCGGTCAGAAGCACAACAGAAAGTTAAGAAAGCGCATAGCACTCCTCAACAAAAAAATAGAAGAACATGCTAAGCAATTGACCAAGCAACAATGGGACGAGATATGTAATTCCATGGACGGACAATTAAGCACCGGCAAAACCTGGCACATGCTCAGGTTCCTGCTTGACCATGACAATAACAAGAAAAATCACATGCAAGCCATTAATAAGTTAATACACGCATATGAGGGTACAGAAGAGGAATTTCTCAATGAATTACAGCAGAAATACTTAACACAGGCACCCCCTTGCATCTATCCTAGCTACAACGGGAATACAAACGCAAAATTAGACGAGGAACTCACGGAGGCAGAAATCCGCGCGGCCCTACAAAAGTTAAACACCAAATCCGCCCCAGGCCCGGACGGTATAACCAACAAGACTCTCAGGAACCTGGATGATGAATCGATAGCCAAACTAACAGAATACATAAACGAGTGTTGGGTAAAAGGAGAAGTGCCAGCTCAATGGAAGAAAGCGACGATAACGCTTATTCCAAAACCTGGTAAGAAGCTTGAGATAGACAACCTCAGACCAATCTCCCTAACATCCTGCGTCGGAAAATTAATGGAACATGTAATTTTAAACAGAGTAGACAACTTCTTAGAGGATAATACCATATACCCAGATACAATGATAGGATTTCGCAAAAATCTTTCGACACAAGATGCGATGCTCCAACTTAAGCATCAGATAATCGATTGTAACACGCGCTCGACAAGGGCCATCTTGGGCCTTGATCTTAAAAAAGCTTTCGATAATGCCAACCACGCAACCATATTGGAAAACATCGAACGAATAGGACTAGGGCAACGGACGTATAACTACATCAAGAGCTTCCTATCAGATAGGAAAGCAGTCATCTCTGTCGGAGGGCTCAAGTCGCCCGAGATCGACATAGGAGGGGCCGGCACGCCGCAAGGCGCTGTCATCTCGCCGATGCTGTTTAATCTCGTCTTGATGGGACTCCCCGAAAAATTAAATCACATAGAGTCCCTGAATCACACAATCTACGCGGACGATATTACTATCTGGACCTGTGATGGCAGCGACGGATCAATAGAACAACGCCTCCAGACAGCAATTAACACAGTAGAGGAACACCTCATAGGAACAGGCCTCACATGCTCTGCAGAGAAATCTGAACTTCTATTGTACCGCCCCACACTTAGAGGCAGGCCTCCCAAAGGATACGACAGAAACAAGGCTCATGAGGAAATCAAGCTACACACCAAGAACGGGCGGAATATCCCAATAGTCAACCAGCTCAAAGTGCTGGGTCTGGTAATCGAGAACAAAGGCACAAATACGGAAACCGTAAAGAAGTTAGACACAAAGGTAACAAACACCATGAGATTAATCAAACGAATTACTAACAAGCACCAAGGTATGAAGGAAGAAAGTATCATACGGCTGATACAATCATTCGTAATCAGTCAGATCACATACATAGCAGCCTTCCACAATTGGTTTGCAGCTGAAAAGCGTAAAATTAACAACATGATAAAAAAGGCATACAAACTAGCGCTAGGGGTTCCCATCAGTACGAGCACGGATCTCTTGCTAAAGTTAGGACTCCACAACACACTGGACGAACTCATAGAAGCACAACAAACATCTCAAGCAGAGCGACTAACCAAAACCAAAACGGGACGGCATATACTAAGCAAACTAGGAATGAATTATCACAATCTATACGGGGAAAAGAGCACGATAACGAGAGAAATTCGTGACAAACTCCTAGTACCAAATATACCCAAGAACATGCATCCAGGTTACAATGACGGCAGACGCAAGAGTAGAGCAGAGAAAATTATCCGAAGCTTTGGGTCAGACGACAGAGCAACCTTCGTAGATGCGGCTGAATACCCAGACAGAAATAGCTATGTAGCAGTAATCGTAGATCACACCCAAAAACCCGTTACAAGCGTATCAGTTAACACCAAACATTCCGAGACCGCAGAGGAGGTAGCCATTGCACTAGCATTGGTCTCCACGAATGCTCAGTACATCATTAGCGATTCTCAAGCGGCCATTAGAAATTATGCAAAGGGTAGGATCTCTCCTGAGGCATGGCACATCATCAGAGTCAATGAAGCAAAGTTCTCCAATGCAGAGAAGAACGGCAGGCAATTGATCTGGTTCCCAGCGCATACGACTCCAGACATTCCCGCAGTCAACCTCAACGAGGTAGCACACCGCGAAGCTCGAGGTCTTACTCGCCGAGCTGAGCAAAGAGTGACTTCCATCGGTCAGGAGAACGCGGAGGAGGAAATCTGGAGAGAAAAAGATGTATTAACAAGATTTAGTGATATTACCAAATTCTATCAAAATCGGAGGCGAGTATTACCACCGCCTCACACTAAACTGAACAGAGCTGAGTCCGTTACTTGGAGGCGACTACAAACAGAAACTTATACGAGTCCCGTGCAACTAAAAACTTTCTACCCCGATATATACGAGAGCGATATGTGCAAGCTATGCAAGTCTGTTAGAGCCACCCTTCAACACATGTTGTGGGGATGTGAAATATACCAAAATAAAATGGCAGTCTCCCCAGAAAATCTACGGGCGCGGTGGTCAGCCGTGCTGCTCAGCTCAGAACTCCAAGACCAACTTTGGGCCGTCCAGCGAGCCAAGGAAGCCGCACGGGAGCAGCAGCTCCCAGTGGCCATCTAGGCGGCCCCAGGCCCGGGCCTCCCAATCGCCGGATTCCAAATAAAGTTATCACACACACACACACACACGAATTTTATACCTGAGCTGGCTGCCAGCCATCACTGCCATCTAGGGGCCCCCAATGCTTGACATGATGTCAAGCAAGCTTCACTTTTCAGCTGTCCCCTGCCTCCAAGCAATCTTTTTGTGCCTTTCTTGCTTATAATATAAGCGGAGAAGTTATGCACACAGTACGTAAGCCACAACATTCAGCAATGATAAGTGACATTATTCTCATGCACTGAAACCTAATCTTTTTATTGTTGCAGTTTTAATATTGAATACGCATGCTTGGATAGTGAAATTTTCTCATTGAATCGATAGCAATATTCAGGAAAAATTACCTCTGAATATCGAATCAAATATTGAATATTCCCATTTTCTAAAATAATGAAATGAAAAATGCCGTATAGTCTGTTAAGGAAAAAAAGACTTGCTGGCCTTTTTGGATGCGTATAGTGCCATTAACAACTAGATGTCAAGTCAACTAGGAAGCTTGTAAATGAGAAGCAAAGGAAAGCACAATCATATCTGGTGTGCAATGACCATGACACAAATAAAAGAAAATGAACAGCCTGTCCCAGACACATGTAGTAGAGCATAGTAAAGTATACAGCTCAGTGAAGGAGTAAAGGGCAATACTGCAGCCCTGCATATCATTTTGAAGGAATCCAAGCATATGGAGAGATTGACCAAACAATAAATTGCTTTGTCTAATTAGACAGAGCAAATGCAAAGTCTTCTTAAGGCAGGACATGCTTACTCAACTATAGCATGTAAATGACCTCCTCCATATCTTTGTTTAGAAACTGGATCATCTGCGCAATAATCACAGTTGTCCTGCACTATAACCATTCAACGATTCATCATTTATATCAGTCTTCCTCCTTGTAGACTGCAAGAAGTGTTGTTGTCCCTTACATTATTCAAACAAAACAAATGTACTATTCGACAACTTCAAATAGTGAATTCTAAAATCGAATACGAATTGAATAGCAAAGACTATTTGATTCATATTCGAAATTTTGAATATTTGCACACTCCTATTATGAAATTGTAAGATTGGCTTGTAATCGCAATCTATGTGGCAAATTTTCTATTAAAAAACTGTGGGTTAGCTCCCGCATGCATCTCATTTCACAGCCAATCAACCATCACCTAATTTCCTCGCATTGCTGCTGTTTACTCTGTCTTTTATACATTGCCACATCTGCACTGATAATACTTGCTACTGGACATATCAATTTTATGTGCAGCATGACGTATAATATCGAATATGAATCAAATAGTCTTTGCTATTCAATTCGTATTCGATTTAAGAATTCACTATTTGAAGTTGTCGAGTAGTACATTTGTTTTGTTTGAATACTGTAAGGGACAACAACACTTCTTGCAGTCTACAAGGAGGAAGACTGATATAAATGATGAATCGTTGAATGGTTATAGTGCAGGACAACTGTGATAATAACAAGGAATAGATGATACTAGAAATTATCAGTTATCATGTATAATATGGAAGACAGTTAACTGATAATCTATAAGAGTACCAAAATCGGTGCTAGAGGAAAGGAGGGCAGTAATGTGCAGCAGAGGATTGGGAGGTGTAATTCGAGGTAGCATAATTCACTGGCCTAGAATGGAGTCAGCTAATGCAAGGCAAGGATATGACTGAAGCTTTCAATCCTGAAGCAGACATAAATTGTTTAATGAAGTTAATGATGGCTAATGTATGCACCTTGAAAAACATGGGAGCTTGAATATAAAAATTTAATGTACCCAGCAGCACAGATTGGATTCAGATTGTACTGAGGCACAGAGGATGGCCTGTCTCTCCTGCCAGATGGTGTGCTGCTTGTCTCCCCACACAGCCACTAGTTGTGGACGGTGGTGGCAACAGATACAACCAATGCATGCAATAATGCAGAACATAATTTAGGTAATTTTTGAAACATGGAAGACTTTTGTCTACCAAAGCAGGTAACAAAAGTGGTACTCATATTTTTGAGTCTGAGAAGAATTAGTGTGCATGTAAATTGTTTTCATATTGGATCCTAGCTGTGCTTCAAACCACAGTGTGCCACATGGCTCTGTTCTGGCCCCCTTGCTGTTCATCATTCGTCCTGCATGGAGGCTTCAAGACATCACAAGTATTGAGTTCTTTATTTATGCCGATGACATGACGATTTGATCAACGTATGGGAATCTTGATATGCAATTTAACAGCTGCAAAATGCTCTTGACATACTCACTGAATATGCAGAGACTGTTGGTCCCCAACTATATATAAGAAAGTCCTGCTGCATTCATGTTACTAACAATTCAGATAAGGAGAAGTAAGGTCAGTCTTCAAAACTGACTTTGAGGTAGGAATAAACCCATCAGTCATGCTAACAATTAATGAGCTACCTCTCCTTACCCTTGGCATTCATCTTTCTGGTTCAGGCTCGAACTAGCCTTGGCCAGTCTGGAAGTCATCGACCTTGACTTTGGACTTAGTATATGAAATTCAACCAAGTGCTGGTAGAGCTCACACTGAGGTGACGCACCAACTTGCAAGTTTTTTTAAATTTCACCATGTGTCACCTATCAAGCACAGTTTCGTTGACCGAGTGCTGAGCAGTGGGCTATACTAGATTTCACCATCTGAGAAGTGAGGGCAATAATGGTACTGAATCAAGCCTTATCTCAATCCAAATGCGTAAATTGCATGCCCAGCTTAGCACAATTATGGAACTTGTCATTCTGTGCAAGCATGTAAGACAGCTACGATAACTGATCTCTCTATTAGTTGCAGCTCTCTCTTCTCATTTATACAGAGATCCTCCCATGATAATGACATTTTCTGACCTCCTGCTGTATGGCACTGTACTTATATTAGCACTAATACAAGAATAATGTTTAGGAGAAGTAATTATGCAGTTATTTCTTACGTGAGATATCAGGATGCCTAGAGGACACTGTGCAAATTACCCAGGCTATGATTTTCAGGGCAACATAGGATGGATCGCCGTCATCACCCTATTTACAGCATTAAAAATTATTTTTCGTTTATATGCACACACCTGTCCATTTGACACGAAGAAAAGGCTTATTTCAAGACTGTGAGACACTAATTATGCATGCTATCAGATCCTGCCACACTAAATCATCTAGGAAAGTTGGCGAAGATTCTCGACAGCATCGAAGAGAAGAAAAATTGAGGCCTGGAAACTACGGGCAGGCTAATGTGTACTTTTGTGCTCTCATTTATTACTATGAGGTTACTCGAGGTTCATATGTGATGGCTTTGTGATGAGAAAATTAAGAAAGAAGTTAGGCAAGGATGTCAGCTGCTATGAGATGTGCTTTATTAGAAAGTATAGGGTGCATTAGTACCTCTGTGGGTAAACCAGCATGTTCCCTGAACAAGTGAAGCTATTTTAGCCTACAAAAGCTGCCTTGAGGCAGGCTGCTTGTTTTGCTTCAATTGTTGACAAAAGGTATCTTGCTCTCTTAAAACAATTTTCACAGGAAAGTGCTGCATACTTATAAGATGCACATCATATCTAAGGCAACATGTAAAGCTTTATTTCGATAGCTAGTAAAGCCTTGGCCATCACTAATGTCTATGCTGTGTACTGATGTGGCAGCACCACGCTTACACATTTAGACATCTTTTGCATTAAAGCATGCAGGAATGTAGACAACATTGAAAACCTGTCTCACGTACTGATGTTTAAATTGTGTCAGTTTCCCTCGTCTCCATGCTGGGTGATCACACGAGAGATCAACACGGGTCAAAAAATTTATATTTTAGATTCGATAGAATATTTTATATTTTATGCACATATCACTCAGTAGCATGAAAGTGAACATGACTTCTATGCCAAATGAATATTTAGGAGAAAAAAAAATTGTGAAATTCCTCAGTGTGGAGGCACCTATTTCATGCACATGGCATTCTCGGAAATTCACAACAATGTGAAATACAATATATTACAGCTACAAAGAATATATTTTTGTCTGTAAAACATAGACGTAAAGAAGGGCTAGCTAGCCGTGCAAAACGGAAGTGTTTTAGCATAACTGCTTAATTTGCTACAATTTTCAAAAGTTGCTATATCTACGGTTTTTTATCAACTATACCAATCCATGGAGCCTGTTGAAATTTGGCGGACTGTGAGACCTTAACCTATTCAACAACTTTGCGCAATATTGTTGTATCAATGTTGTATCACAAATTATCAGTTTTACAATTCACTTCAAATGTGAAGTTTTGACGAAAATGAATGCGATATAAAAATCAAAATAAAGAAAGAACATTGTAAATTAAAAACAAGTTGCATTATTTTGTTTGTAAGTACAATACTACAGGTGGTAGAAATGAAAGCTTCGCCAGAACACAGCAATGTGCTAAGAAAAAGGGACATCGGGGAAAAAAGAACATGCGCAAGGCTCTGACTTGCCTAAACTTGACCATGATTGTGACAGAAAGGCAGTTTTGGCCTTATGGTTAATACATATACATAATAGTGCGTTTACTGCAATCATTATTCGCTTTAATGGGAATAAAGAAGCGTCAATATAACCTTTACGTAGCTCTCTTATTTAACAGCATATGTGCGCAGCTTATGGCATAGATAATTTTTAACGAAGGTTTCTATTTCTTTGCGTGCTACAGAATTAACTGTTAGCTCTCTGTGAATGTGCACAGGTAACAGAATGTACGGCAGGTGAATGCCTCTAAACATGTCACACTGGTCATTATACAAACGTTGTTATATAACCTAAGATGCGGTGGTGGGAGTGGCAATGGTGCTGGTTAGGGCAGTGTTTGCTGGCACATAGTTCCAGCTGCCAGGTGCCTAAAACTGCCAAAACTACCCTTCTGTGGCAATCATGGTCAAGTTTAGGCAAGTCAGAGCCTTATGCATGTTCTTTTTATGCTGATGTCCCTTTTTTGTCTGATTATGTCTGATGTTTAATAGTACAATGGCCTGGAATGACTAAAGAATGCCATGAATGTTGCATGATACATTTAACTTAAAAATGGATTGCTATAAATAATAAATATTGGCTGTATACAGGCTTAAAATAACTAGCTGTATAGGAGTGTAAAATATACTTGCTGTTAAAATTACAAGCCTATAAGTGATGTTTGTCTTTGCTAAAATGCATGAGGAGATGAGAAGACAAAGCATTTGAACTGGTGTTGTCTTTTACCAAGCACTCTGGGCCTTTCCATAGCCCTTACGCACAATGGTTTGGAAGCTGGCACTGCATGTGCACTGCAGCATTGCAGCTTAAGCCTTCAACTGGAGGAAATGCTATGATTTAAGACTTTGAAGACACTGTATATATATCCAGCATACCTACACCACTGAGAAAAGTACCTGACAGTTTTGTTATTGAAAAGTAGATTGTTGCCAAGGAAAAGGGCTGTACTGAAAGGTAAACAGGTGTACATTATATCGCACTTTCTGTCACAGCCTATGCAAGGCTGATAGTATTTGCCAAATAAATAAATAAAAACAAAAATATAATGTAATAATAAATTGTTGTTATGCTGTTTTATGGATAGACCTATTTTATAGACCTGTTTTATGGCTAGGCTACCTGTTCTCCATAAAGACATGGAGAACAGGTGGACCCTCCAAACTTGTTGCATGTTGATGACTCACTGCTCATCAGAACGTAAGAATGTGTACATGCCATCCGTTTTTATTCTCCACATTCCAAATTCCAGACACCTTGCTTGTCTTTCCATTGGGATCAGGCTGCACTAAGTGTAAAAAGGTAAAAACAAAAAAGCAAAATCTGATTGCCAAACAAAACATGCTTCCAAGTGTGTATGCTGCTAACTAGACTTGGTATACCTGATCCCGTTATGTTGTGACGAGGTGCAACATGAGAGTGCAGAAGCACCACCATCCATTCACTTCGTCTCGACTGCCTTACTATTTGGCCAGTTACTGTCACTCATGTGGATGTAACCCCATGCTCAATCACACACTTATGCTTTCCCATCATTGTAACAAATTAATGAGTGAAATAATTGAAACATTTTGTATCAACAAATTACGAGAAAAATGCATTAGCCAGGCTTAAATTGTGACTCTTGTGACCAAGAAATGCAATTATCTAGATGTGTGTCCTAGAGTGAAATGAATTATTGTTATGTTTTTATTTTTGTACATGTCTACCATTCTCTGACATTGTTTTGTTATCACGTGGCTTTGTGAATCTACTTTTGCGATTTATTTTTCTCGTTGTGTATACTGTTGCTTCAGGACATACATATATCTATGTATATATTAGCGTTTTCCTTAAACAATTATTTTTCTTGTGTATACAGTGCCAAGTCTTTACTTTCTTCACCTCTCTTCTTTTGTCTGTGTTACATCGTGCTGCCAAGCAAGGCATCGCTATAAATCTGCACCCCCTTGCCCATCTTTCAGTTATTCTGCACTGTGTGTAATTCATTACTGACCTTTATATATTCCATGTATCTTCCAAATTGCTTCTGAACATTTTACACAAGAAAAGCTTTAGGTCCGTGAATGAAACGTGAGCTCCACTTTCAGGGCCTCTATAAGTGATGGATGCTTCTTCGTAATCTGTGAGCCAGAGATGAATCCTGGGCAGCCTCTACAGGGGGGCCCACGTCAAAATTTGCAAAAGAGAATAAGGGGGACCTCACTGCACACTATGAGTGCTAAAATGCGAGCATTCTCAGGGGAAGCCTGGGCCTTCAGGACTCGGACTCTGCCGGTGCTGCAAGCTCATTTCATTCTAAGCCACGGCGAGCAGGCACCATACGCAATTAGGCTATGCACAGATACTTGTGTAACTAGCTTGGTACCACGTTTTTGTGGTTTTCATATGTTTTCATTACTTTCACTGTGCTAAGGCAGTCAATGTGTAGTAATACAGCTTTATGAATGCTTGTGCCTATAATATATTTTATGGGGAAAATAACTGTTAGTGCTTTGCTTGTAAGGATGCTTGTTTGCAAATTAACAGCCTCACATGCATTAAAAGAAGGTCCCAGTGCTGCAAACAATACTCTCGCTTGTGATTTTGAGGCGTCAGTGATGAACTCTGAGCATGCATACTTCTATTTCAGTTCTAAGTATTGCAGTTGCATATATGCACACCTAGCACATGCTTGGAAGCTTAAGGAATAAGGTGTCGCACTCTTTGCATTGTTACTGTTGAGGTGGCAAATGCTTAGCATGGGTCATTAAACGATTTCCAAGGATCGATCTGTCCAAGATCTGGCAACAATGCTCTTAACATGCATTGTGAATGGCAGTCTGCATGTTGGCTGTGTAAATAGCTCAGAGTATTTGACATGCCATCTACTACAGTGTGGCAACAGTGTTCGGAATCTGAGTGAATGTTAGCACGAGGCTACTAAGTGGCGCACTTGACTGGGAATGCAGAGGTTGAGGGAGTAGAGGGGAGGTGGGGGGGGTCGGGGCTTTGCCAGCCACATACAGACATCTTGGGGAAGGGGGGATGTGTCCTTCGTGCACCCCCCCCCCCTTTGTATATGCCACTGACGTTGCTACAGGAGTTGAGCACTTGGGGCATATTTCTTAGTCAGCTTTAGGCAATCCCTAAGCCCAAGTGATGGATTGTCTAAGGGCTGCTCCCGGACAAAATCTCTGAAGAGATATTTCCTGTGTCTGGGTAAGGTCACAGGCAAGGAGCAGACTTATCGGGGAAGTAAGGCACTATATACGTGTCCCACCAGAGGCAAGATTCCAGTGCGTGGTGAAGAGCATGGGGATTACAGTTAGGTTAGATGGAGGAATACAGTTAGGTGTCACAAATGAGGCAGTTGATTGAGCCAATTGGTCTGCCCAAATGGTTGAACCAATTCCATCTGTGTGCTTGTACTCAGTGCACCTCAATACTGAGATGTAAGGAAGTGTATAGTCTGTGAATTTATTGACAGATTAGTAGCATTCTTAACTGTAACTTGTTTGAGCTGCTTCACTGCAGTAAGTGACTGAATCTTTTATCATAAGTGATAGAGAGGGACTTGCACTATTGTGATGTTGGGTGCTGTACAGGTGGACTAGATGGCATCATGAGAGGCTTGCAATGCAATTCAAGTAGTATGGTGAGTTGGGCATTTCTGCCTTGTACGTGACGAAAAAACCAATAGCGGGGTGAGATGGACTCACATAGTTTTGTTGTGCTCAGCATGTCACAGATGCTTATTTCTGGTAAGCCTAACAAGATTCCATAGTGCCATGTTGTGTAACAAGATTTTTTTATATCTGCAAATATGTAGTTAGAAAGAACCTGATGGGGCTCAGTGTATACCGATTGTCATTGATCGTCAACTTGCCCTCCCTAAAGCCGCATTGATACGGCTTATTTAGCTTTCTAGAGAGTGTACGAGATGATGCGATTTATCATTTTCTCGAAGACTTTGCATAGACAGCTACAGTAAGTATCACAGACCTGTTGCTAGCTGCCAAAGATGGATCCTAATCTTGCTCCTTGAGAAAAGGAATTACAACGGCTTTCTTTTTTATGCACAACGAAGATGCCTGAAATGACTGCAGATTTTGTTTTATAATTTAAAAAATCATTAGTGTTTCAGGATGCAAGTGTTTTAATATCTTGTGTATGTATAATTTCATCAAGTGCCAGGGGCAGACTTATTACAGAAATTTAAGGAGGCTTTAAGCTCAGAATGATAATAGCTATAATGTGAAGCATACTTGAAGTTTGCTTGTTTTCGTTCAGCAATTTCACATAAAAGAATCTTAATAATGTGCGTCACTATAGGAAATAGGTTCGAAATGTGAAGCTCCCACCCTCCCCAGGTGCATTCTTTGCCTGACCTCGTAATGTGTTCCCTTAATTGGTAATTGGCCAATGGCAAAGCATGGGTTTCCTTCTGTTTAAGCCTTCCAAGCTCAACAAGCAACCACGACTGGGTCACCGTACCTTTCATTATACATTATCTTGAATACATATTCAAGATCTTCGGGACCGGCCCAGTTTACTATTACTCTTTCAAGGATCCGCTCAATTTACTCGACGATAAGCACGAGGACGCGGCTAATCCCGGGAACGCAGGAAAAGAAAGCTTCTGTTTATATAATTGAGCACAATGGTGGCGGCCGCATCGGTTTCTCCGCGATCCGAGTCAGTAATATTTGCGCAGCTATGATGACATTAAGACGCACGGCGCTGCAGGAAAAGGGGTGTCAAAACTGGTTCACTGGTTGCTTCGATCTCGAAAACGAATCGTGGTGGCCGACTTTTGTGGTAGACAGCTAGCAAAGAACTCGTAAGGGCCCGACCCTTTGAGGAAACATTCGAGTGACAGTGCGAAGACTGCAGTTTCACGTATCCGTCACACTGAATATAAATCCATATTGCGGCGTTCGGAGACTGCTGTAAACACAGCGTGTGGCGACGTAAACGTGGGCCTGTACGCTTGCAGCGCTTGTCGTCTGCTGCTCCAGAGAGGAAACGGGGCAGAAGCGTGCGTGTGCTTGCGGCCCCACCACATTCCTCGGGCTCTCGGGTGACGCACGAGAAGCTCAAAAAAAATTGCTTTCCATCTCTGCAGGCACGTGATAGATAGCATATTTTTCTGCCTTGTAATGTTGAACACTGACTATTATTATAGAGAAACGCTTGACAGTATAGTTGAAATCTTTTTGCGTTGATGTCTTTAATCAAAATGTGTACATTAATGAACGCATAAGACAACTTTCTTTCATATCTTTGCAAGTTAAACGCATTGTTTAGTAAGATTTGATATATTTCAATTGTTTTTAGTTTTATTAAAGTGACGTCACTTCCGTGCGTTGCAGGAGTCGATTCTGTGTGGAGTCGTCTGGGGAGCACCGCGTTGCACGAGACGCTGCCCAAAAAAATTGCTTTCCATCTCTGCAGGCACCTAATAGATAGCATAATATTTTTCTGCCTTGTAATATTGAACGCTGACTATTATTATAGAGAAACGCATGACAGTATAGTTGAAATCATTTTGCGTTGATGTCTTTAATCAAAATGTGTACATTAATGAACGCATAAGACAACTTTCTTTCATATCTTTCAAGTTAAACGCATTGTTTAGTAAGATTTGATATATATCAATTGTTTTTAGTTTAATTTATTAAAGTGACGTCACTTCCGTGCGTTGCAGGAGTCGATTTTGTGTGGAGTCGTCTGGGGAGCACCGCGTTGCACGAGACGCTGCCTCTTTATTTTATAGACCGTTTTTCGTAGGCGCCGCCATATTGTGAACGCAGTGGCGCCGCCTATGAGCAGCGCCATACTGGCTTGGGTGAAAGCGGTCTTTTGCATGGCAGGCATAGAGTTTCTCACTATAACGTGAACACCTGAACATCGCCCCCGAGGGCTCCGTGGTCGCTGTGCATGCGTTAGCTGAGAGAAGGTGAGAAAGGAGGACAAGTTGGCTTTACCGGATGTGACGTCAAATTGTTGTTTGTTTTTGCTTTTATGAAATAACTACTCTCGAACTCAGACGGCATGGCTCGCGTCTCGTTCGCGCGCGTACGTATAGATGTGGTCCACTTTTAGTTTTTGGCGAATGCTTAGAAGCTTCAAGTTGCGGACACTGCGGTGGGCCAGGGCTTGATGACATTTGTTGCCCAGCTGCTGGTGCTACCGCGACGTACTTGGAGCAACGGTAAGTGTTGTGCGATTACCCGTTCTCTTGCTGACACGTAAAAAAACCGGTTGCGCATTCGAGCTGTGGTCGATGTGATCTCGAAATTCGAAGGAACACGAAACGGTTGTCGCAGGTCGCGCAGTGATCGCAGTATGATTTATTCGTTCGTGCCTTCAACACTGCAGTTCCTACGCGTTGCACTGATGTGAAAAAATGAACAAAAAAACAGGGACATCTTCCACGCGCCAGAAATGCATGCACTCAACTAGCGTGGATGTCGTCCCATGATGTTTATCGCGTTCTTAAGTCTATTTTTCTCCATCTCTATAGGATGACTACGCTATGCCCTTCTTATTTACCCATGCAGCGTATTGCTGCATTTAATTACCTTTCTCACTGCTGACCGCGGTATGGGCGTCAGAGGCCTTCATTCGTTGCAGTGAGATAACGAAAGCGTATTTCCTTCACTTAAAGCTTCTTAGTAGCTCCTTTGCGAGCCGAGGAGTTAAATCATACAATGCGTACGTTGTGAGCGAGCTGGTAAACGAAACCACTTCACTGCTGCTGCTACTATCACTTTTACGGGAACTTTCAAAATTAAACATATATATATTAGTATGAATCGGCTCACCAAGCTTTATATGCACGTCCGTTGCTTTCGTTCATAGATCATGTGCGTAGCTTTGCAACCGTGACCGATATTGTAAGAAGACAGATGACACAAGTAATGTGTCTACTTTAATTGTTGCCTGTGCTGTTTTTAGAATAACAACCAACTCCGCGCAGTCGTGCTGTTTACAGCTAAAACGTGTTTTTTCTTGTTGCATGAGGAACATTTGCTTCTAATTGTGGCAGTAACGTTGTAAATTTTCTTCGGCCCAGATCGCTGACTGTGTGCAAACTTGTCTAATTTGTTTCACTTTGCTGCTGTCTTTACAGCTTCTGCTTATTTACTCTGCCTGCACCTTATATTTGTTGTGTTTATCGAGACCTGGCCTGTCTCTGCCTCGTTGAAGACAAATGGACACAAGTACTGGTTGCTGTTGGTTTGTTTGGTTTGCTCAGTCTGAGCGTGGTATGTATATCCATTTGCTAAAAGTGTATGCAGCTGCGTCTAATGCAGGTACTGCTGCATCTAAAGGTAGATTTAATAAGTAGTGGTTTGAGCGAGAATTAGTTGGTTTGAGTGATGTATAACACCAGAGAGTTATTGTTCTAGAAAGGTGACAAAGCTGGTCCACAAATTTAAGGTATGGAGATGCTTAACCATTTAAGTGTTCTAAGTTGCCATGAAGTATTACGCACATTTAAAATTTCAGTTGCAAAAGACATAGTAGAAGAAGAATCCAGAGGATTTGCTGCCAGATGTCTTGAGACAATAAATTGTAGAGAAAGCATTATAGTGTGAGCTGCCAATGATTGTCGTCAGGTCTAACCCATTTTTCCATATAGTCACTGTTGCTTCATTGTCTGTTGCCATCACATGCTTGTTATAAACAAAAAATTGAGCTGCATGATTCCCCTGATTTTTCTCGCTCATAAGATACAAATGTTTTGATTTCGTCTGCCTTGGGGCCTCATGGTAGAAAACGAGTTTTTATTAGCCAGTTGTCAGCTTCTAAGATCATGTGCTTTGTAATGTGGGTGTTTTAAAGGATGCTACACGTCTGCCATCATAACTGTGAGTGCTGCTGCCTAGCACTCCCACGGCTATGCTCAGTACATATGCGCAGCTATCCAAGAAAATTGACATTGGGACAACTGCCGTTGAAGCTCACTTGGTAGAGCATTGCAAGCACAAGGCAGAAAACGTGGGTTCAGCTTCGTTGTCTCTTATGCAAAGCATTATCATGAGCTGTCTCCTGGCTTCTTCGTACATCCAGTCAGATAGGCTCAATAATAGTTAGTAATGTGCCTGATGGTGGGTCGTTAATCAGGGCCCTTAGTGCAGCAGCCCAATTCTTTACCCATTAGGCTAAAGATGCATGCATAGCGCGCCAGATTAATCTCATTGGTTCTCTCCTAGCAGCTAATTTTTTCAGATGTTATGTGACACAGAGTTTGGGATTCACCCGTTTCAGCTCAGATGCAACAAAGCAGGTGTTGTGTCTATTTCAGTGAGAAGTGTGTGCAGTTGTTTTGGTTTCTCTGTGTTGACGTAGTGTGCTTTGTATTTCATGTGGTGTTAGGCATTACCTCAATTGCAGCTTCAATGCTGTGCCCATAAAAGCAGTTGTAGGTAGGTGCTCAGGAGTAACGGGAAGCTCATTCTTCCTCATTCGCTCTTGCATACAGCAGGTAGTGCGTCCAGTTTAGTGCCATGCACCTGTGTGGGGCATTTCCTTGTTCTTATTCTGCTGATGTGTTGTACATAGGGGGAAAGTCAATCCTCTACATCATGGTTGTCAGTGCCGCTGAATACAGTGCAGTCTCAGTCTCGTTGCCTTGAAATGTCATAAGAGGTGACATCTGGGGGTAAAGTAAACATCTTGCTGTACCTTGTAATCGGGCATAGCCAAGGTTGTGGTTGTGCAACCCAAGGATCCTGGAACTTTCTGTGGGACCAATGGCACCGATGTTGAAAAGTGGGTGGCTATGTACGAACGTGTGAGTGGAATCAGCAGATGGGACCCCACGTGTGTGCTAGTTAACTTGTTGTTCTACCTAAGAGGCACGGCAAAGGTGTGGTATGAAAACCACGAAGAGGAGCTAACCAGCTGGGACCAATGCAAAGAGAAGTTGACAGAGTTGTTTGGCAAACCAGCCGGCCGTAAAATTGACGCAAAACAGGAACAGGCCTCCTGTGCCAAATCCCCCACGGAGTCCTATCTCTTGTACATCCAAGACATGCTGGCACTTTGTCGTAAAGCAAACCCGATCACGACATGACAGAAGCTGAGAAGGTCGGGCATGTGCTTAAGGGTTGCTGACGACGCCTTTAATCTGCTCATGTGCAAAAGCTACTCTACAGTTAATGTTATCTTTAAAGAGTGCCGACAATTCCAGCACGCCAAAAGCCGATGCGTCTTGCAACCATTCGCCACACTTCCCACTACTGCTGCAATGCCAACATGTGAAGATCAACCCACACAGCAGCACGCGTCGCCATCGGAAGATGTGGTGGGAATCGACGTGAATTGGATGCGATGGCGCCTGCATTTCTGTTCGCCTATCCCTGATGCTACAACATTTTCAGTCCCCTTCTTACAAGCCATCATTCACCAGGAACTTGAAAACATTGGCTTACGTTCTGTCTGTGCTGTTGCCAATCCCAGAGCTAACAAACGCCCTTCTGCTATTTTTGCTCCACCCCAATGCTTCTCTCCGCGTTATCGCAACCTGACTGAGTATAGAACTGCGGACGACCAGCCGATATGTTTCACCTGCTGCCGCATTGGTCATGTCGCCTGATACTGTCACAACTCATGGCCCTTAACACTTCTCATGCCAACCAACCTGAGCCGTTTTGATGAAAATGCCCGCAATGTTTCGCCAATCGTCGAATCTAACAGAGCCAACTCTGCTAGGAACATGTGGTACAGTCGCTCACCATCGCCGCACGGACACCAGTCTCGTTCACTGCAAACACGTCGCACATCTTCGCGTTCGCCACAGCCACGTCGCCTTTCGTCCCCTGTGGTGTTTGGCCGCATCCGTTCGTAAAACTAAGAAATGCAGCCCTCAGAGGAGGTGCATTGCCTAATGCTGCAGCAAATCCTCTGTCTATGCACACAAGGAGAAGTGTAATTGGCGTTCAAATAGACAGCATAGCTGTCCAAGCACTCATTGACAGTGGAGCCCGCATACCTGTGATGAGTGCTAGCCTGCTTAGTCGTTTAAAGAAGGTCCTCACCCCAGCAGCTGCCAGAGTGCTTCATATGGCTGATGGTGGAACGCTGGTTCTTGAAATGTGTACTGCAAGTATAGCTGGCCGCCCTACTTCTGTTCTCTTTACTGTGAGCAACATCTTCCCTCACAACGTTATCCTAGGATTTGACTTTTTATCCACTCATTCTGCTCTCCTCGACTGCACGGCCGGCGTTCTTGAGTTAGAACTGCCACAACTCGCCGATGCTCCGAGCACCGCCCCACCACACTTGTGCTCGCTTCGTGATGTGCGTCTGTCACCCGAAGCAGTTACTTACGTCACTTTGACCGCCCAGCCACAGGTTCCTGATGGTGAATATGTGCTTCGCCCCATCATCGATGTGCTTTGAACCAGTCACGGTTACTAATAATGACATTGTTTTACCTCTTCTGAATTTCAGCCTGTGCCCTCAAGTGATTCCGGCCAGCATGTTCATGGACAGCGTTTCTAGTGGTCCTGAATTTGATATTGAGAGTCTGAATTGTGAGAGTTGTTTATTAGTGCCAATCGCAACGGCCAGCTCTGGTTCCTTAACGGACGACTTTGTGAAAATGACTGCACTTAACCTCACCTCTGCATAGGCCAGGGACATACGTCTCCTGCTTGAATCGTACAGTGGAATATTTGATTTGGGCAACAGGCCTTTAGGCTGAACACCTGTTGTTCACTACCATATAAACACTGGAGACACAAATCCTATTTGTCAGCGTCCCTATCGTGCATCGCATGCTGAACGTCGAGTCATCCAATCAGAGGTGGGCAAAACGCTCCGCAAAAGGGTCATCGAGCCATCAGCCAGCCCTACGCCTGTCGTCCGTGTGAAAAAAGAAAGATGGTGCCTGGCATATTTTCGCCGATTATTGCCACTTAAATGAGATCACGTGAAAAGACGTCTACCCACTACCATGCATCGATGACGCCTTGGACCGCTTGCACAGAGCTAAATACTTATCGTCCATCGATCTTCGATCCAGCTACTGGCAGATTTCGGTTGATGAAATGGTTGGAGAAGACAGCCTTCATCACACCGGATGGCTTATATCAATTCAAAGTCATGCCCTTTTGCCTATGCAATGCTCCTGCGACATTAGAACTTGTGATGGACTCTCTTCTACGATGCTACAAATGGACCACCTGTCTTTGTTACCTTGACGAAGCTGTTTTTTCTCCCATGTTGGACAACCGCCTTACCCGACTAACTGCCATTATTGCGGTCTTCTGAAAAGCTGGCCTCCAACTCCACGAAGTGTCAATTTGGGCGCCGTCAGATTACCGTGTTGGGGCACCTCATTGACGCATCCGGTGTCCAACCAGATTCGGAAAAAGTTCGCGCCATACGCAGTTTCCCTGTGCCACATTCTGCTTCTGATGTGCGCTGCTTCTTCGGCCTGTGTTCTTACTTTCATCGTTTCATCAAAAACCTTGCCAACATTGCGGCTCGGCGCTGCTTTCACCCGTCGCTACGCACACCTCATCGGCCAATCGAACAGCCCTGATTGTGTACACTGCCAGGTGCCCGAAACACTGCAACACGTACTGTGCGACTGCCCAGCATATATGCTGGAGCGAAGTTGTCTGCCAATGCTGACAGCGTTGGCAGACAACTACTGTCAGAGGAAGCTATCCTCGGCCCATGGCCTGACACTGCAATTTCAATGCGTGCAACAAAAGTATTGAAGTTCCTGCAGGACACCAAGCTAGATGAGCGGCTCTAGCGAGGCAACTGTCTCATGTACATAAGCACTCACCACTTCTCTTATCATCATCATCCATCCCAATACTTTCACTCCCCTTCCTTCTTCCCCAGTGCAGAGTAGCAGACTAGAGCGCACTGGCTCAGGTCGACCTCTCTGTCTTTCCTATCAATAAATTCTATTCATTCATTGCCAACATTGCTCAGCCTTTGACAGATCAAAAAGAAGAACACGCCATGCTCATGGGGCCCGGAGCAGGCTCATGCGTTTGCCGCTCTCATCAGGTTTCTGACCACCCTTCCCATACTTGCCCACTTTGATCCATCTGCACCGACCGAAGTCCACACTGGCGCAAGCGGCCATGGCATCGGCGCTGTCCTCGATCAACAACAGAATGGTACGGAGTGCGTGATAGCTTACGCCAGCCGCCTGCTGTCACCTGCCGAGAGAAATTACCCCATCACCGAGTGGGAGTGCTTCGCTTTAGTTTGGGCTGTCGTCAAGTCCCGGCCATATTTGTACGGCCATACATTTTTGGTCGTTACAGACCACCATGCACTCTGCCGGCTGTCTTCCCTCCGGGACCCGACAGGACGGCTTGGTGGCTGGGCTTTGTGGCTCCAGGAATTTTCATTTATTGTCAATTACAAGACTGGATGCCTCCACAAGGACACTAACTGCCTCTCGTCACCCCGTGGATCCACTTGATCCTTCTGTGCATGATCCAGTGACCTGCGTGAGGGCTTTCACTGACATGACTGACATGCGCACCGAACAACAATGCGACGAGTCCTTACAGTCCATCATTGCCGGAGTGCTATCACTCCGACAGCACTGACGGCACATGCCACATGTTCTTGCCGCGCAACGGCATCCTCTACCACCGCAATATGAACGCTGATGGCCCTGAGTTGCTCCTTGGCCGTCCTCATCATCTGCAATCTGTTGCTCTTGAACAACTTCACGATGCACCGACAGTGGGACACCTTGAAGTTTTGCATACATACAATCATGTACAACGCCGGTTCTTCTGGCCAGGTCTCTACTGCTTTGTGCACTGTTATGTCGCAACTTGCGAATTGTGTCAGTGCCGGAAGAAACCTCCCCTACCACCTGTCGGATGACTCCATCCAGTTGAAGTTCCCTGTGAACCGTTCTCTCGCTTAGGCCTTGACTTACCTGGCACTTTTCCGACGACGACTAGAGCTAACAAGTCGATTGCCATCGCTACTGATTGCATGACACGCTATGCGATAACAAAGGCGTTGCCGACTAGTTGTGCAACAGACGTTGTCAATATTCTCCTCCACGACGTCATTCTCCACCATGGTGCACCTCGACAGTTATTACAGACCGCAGCTGCTCATTCTGGTCTTTAGTTGTCGACGACCTCGTCCGCTCTTGTGCCACTGAGCACAAGCTGTCCACCGCCTACCACCCACAAACAAACGGTCTTATGGAATGTCTTAAACGAACAATCACAGAGATGCTGTCGATGTAGGTCTCCAACGATCACCGCGACTGGGACACCACGCTGGCCTACGTGCCGTTTGTGTATACTTGTCCCAACGTGACACTGCAGGATATTCACCCTTTTATCATTTGTATGGTTGCAACCCCACTTTGCCCTTTGACATCATAATCCCTTCTGTGCCACGTGTTGCAACTGACCATGCTCATGAAGTCATTGATCGCGCTCACAGGGCATGTCAAGTCGCCCGATCTCGTTTATTAGCCCCGCAGCATATACCAAAAGAGTTATGACTGATGCCATCGCGATGTTAAGTTCGCACCAGGTGCTTGGATGCTCCTTTGGTCACCATGTCGTCGAGTTGGCCTCTGCCAGAAGCTTCTCTCTCACTACACAGGGCCTTATGAAGTCCTGAGTCAAGTTAACGATGTAAATTACGAGATTTCGCCACTTCAGTTTGATGCATCCTCAAGTCTGACGCCTGTTGACGTCTTGCATGTTTCGCAGCTGAAGCCATACTTCACTCGCAATTCTTTGCCTACCATGAGCCGAGACGGCGCTTCACCACCCGGGGGTCCTGTTATGGAAGAATGAAAAAAGAGAGGAAGAAGACCGCAGCACGCTGGCTGCTGCGTGCTGTTGGTGGTCAGCCATCTTAACTACTCTGCCTCATCTTGTATATTGACACGTGTACTTCTTTACCTTTATCGGGCGACCACTTCTCGCCGCCTAACAAATGTTATCGCATAGGACGCGCCTGCATGTAAAAGAAGTTTCTGGAATGTTATCGATGGTCCCGTCCACTGTCTTTCACCGCAACTTGTGTTATCTGATTGCGTGTGCGCGCGACGCGGATAATGTGAAACTTTGTGGAAGGCACACGGGTTCCAGCGATTGCTTTGGAACATTCGACGACAGATGTATAAAAGCCGACGCGCTTGACCCGCTCATTAGATTTTCGATGACCGCCGATCATGTTCGCCGCTACCATCCTTCTTTGAGTGTAGCCTCTTTTGAGGGCACAAGTTCGCCCAATAATACGCTCGTTTCGTTAATCATAGTTTTGCTGCCTTCTCAACCGTTACTACCACGTGACAATATATATTGTAAATACAGTCTTTCTATACTCCCAACATCCCCGTAACAGTATGCTTTGCCTCTGGCATGTTCATGATCTCCGATGGTATATAAAACTGTGATGCAGACTAAGCTTCACAAAGAATTATGTTCCGTGTCTTCCTTACAGGCTGCTGTGTTTCAGCTAAATCTGCTTTTCCTGTGTTCAGTGGTCTTGTCGCTCAATTAGTGCTTGCCTATTTCTGTTACACTACAACCTCTCTTCTCCTCTCTCCTCTTGTCCTCCTGTCCTTTTACACTGCTGCAAACTTTTAGATTTCAATACTCGAATGATTAATACAAAGATTGATGCTACCATATTATATGTGACGGCAATAATTTAGGTGGACCTGAAACTAAAGGGAAAAACAACAAAGAACAAAACAGGCATGTGTGAGTAGGAATAACTTCCTTGTGACAAAACTGGCTCCATGCTAAACTTTGCCTCAAGGAAATTGGTCTTAAAAGTCTCAAACCCATTTGCGCATACTGCATAAGCCAAGTTTTCCACTCGTCAAAACAGCAGCCGCCACAAAGTGTTAGGAAAGAGGCAAAGAAACCATGCCTTTGCAATCGTACTCTCCTCACAAAGCTTGTGTCATATATGCAATCACTCACCATACACAAACACATTGGTCAACACTGCAATGTTTGGAAGAACCCAAACTAACACTATGTAGCCATTTACCTGCAGTATGCCTCCTGTAACATGAATCCCCACTGTGCTTGTAATCTAGATAACTTTTTTTAATTTCTCAGGCATTTGGTGGTAAAGGCCAATGCATTAGACAGAAATCCTGCTACACTGCAGCAATGTTCAGAATGTAGTATGAGGTACTCTGTCTGGCTGGAAGTTGAAGATAGAAATTATATTAGTCGTTAAAATATAGTAGCCAGTATTGAAACTACACATGCACTCAAGGCTGAGCCACATCATGAGAACACAGAAGAGCAGACACACACTTGAGCTGCATTGTGTAGCTTTACCAACAAGCCCTGCTGTACACTGAAGTAAGGCATGTTTCGGGCTAGTCAGCTCGTAGCTTCAGCAAAATTTTAAACTCTGCGAGGAAGACAGGACATGAACAAAAACATAGATGCATGCACAAAGTATAGACTTCCGACTGGCTTTGTTTGGTGAAGGCAAAGAATTTATAAGGTTCTTCAAAATGGCAAAACAAAGAACATTCGCAAAGAAATTGTGCACGAGGCAGTGACAAAAAATAGCAAGGCCACCTGTGCATTAAGAGCGCAGTAGAGTCCCAATGTGCCCATCTAAGAATTCTATTTCTTTCCTTGATAGGGATCAAGAAGGTGAGCTAACTTAGTTGTCACACCTTTTAGCGATGTGGAATGCCTTGATGACTTCTCTTTCTGTTCTTGAGTTTGCCTTCGAAAGGAATTTATTCTGTTCCTCATAAGGCAGGCAGCTTTTGCTGTCGCAGCTCCTGCACTGCAAGAGGAGATTCTCAAGGAAAGAATTAAAGTCTTAGATGGGCACATTAAGACTCTCCTGCACTCTTAAGGCATACATGGCCTTGATATTTTTCATCAATACCTCGTACACAAATTATTTGCAATTGCTCCTTGTTTTGCTATATTGAAGTACCTTATATATTCTTTGCTTTCACAAAATAAAACCAGTTGGAAGCCTGTGCTTTGTGTGCGTCTATGTTTCAGTTCACGTTCTGTGTCTTCCTCGCGCAGTTTAAAATTTTGCCTAAACAGTTGTATAGCTTGTGTTTACGAATTAATATTATGATGACTGGAGCACAGCAATGGTCTAGTGGCATATAGTGTCGACATAGTATAGAGATGGTACTAAGTTAAAAATTTGGAAATGCCATAAATTGTGCAATCAACCCTTATCCCTCGGTTTCCTACAGCTGCAGAGCACTTGACCACTGCAGCAGTCAGGCATGCTGTATATTGAGCAGTGCCAGGAATTGCGAGATCGAGAGAGGCTGCCACTAGAAGTTCCTTGGGCCAGGTGATAACTCAAATACATTCAAATATTTGTATATTTCACTATATAAACCTTTGTAGAATGAGGAACTTTTCAAGGGTGAAGTTGTTCCACACAAAGAAAAACTATCACTAAATAGTGACCGGTTCCTTTTGTTTTGTACACCAGATTGCATGTACTATTTGACATTGCTTACTGACTCTTAATTATTCTCGCTGTCCAATACAAGCATATGCACTCACATATGTTTTCAAACAAAACTATTGTGTGGAGCCATGTTTGTAGTGGAATAAAATTGGTCCCAATACAGGGCTTTGTGGCACACCAGATCTTACTAGCGAACGCGGAGAAGAAAGTTAATTAGTAGTTACAAATTGGTACCGGTTAGTTAAGAATTTACTAATACAATTCGTAGTCCTGTCAATTCGAAGTTTGCTGTCGTTTGTGTATCGGACCAAGCTGATGTCCCCTGGCCTGGGCGGTCCCTGGCGCTTCACCTAGTGGTGGCCTTAAAAAATAGCAGCGTGGCACCAGTGGTTGCATCAGGATCTAGGCTCATGAAAATAGACAGCAACGTGCACAGGGCAAGGAGTTCGGTGGCCTGGTACTCGTCACATTTGTGGAGAACACTATAGTTTGTGCGAGTCCTAGCCCCTACCTAGGGTACCAGTCTGTGCACTGCGTGTGTGTGTGTGTGTGTATATATATATATATATATATATATATATATATATATATATATATATATATATATATATATATATAATATGTTGTGCAGGATTGCTCATTGGCAGCACGTGCTCATGCAGCAGCTGACGGGCCTTCGATGTGTTTCGCCCTGGTAGTGCAGTCGTCCTTGTGGTTCTAGAGCTGTGCTGGCATTGCCCAAGAACAGGATGTATCGGCATGGTGCAGAATTGCAGAGTGGGGGCGCTCCATTCTATTCCCACTTTATTCCTTCAGAGTTGTGGTTTATGTGATTCCAGTCCTTTTGTCGGAGTTCTGACAGTTGAACCATTCCCACTCCTTGAGTGGTCGAACTAATCTACTCCAGTCCTCCAATTACAGTAAATAAAACGCTTTCTGTATAATTACTTACTACTTGTGCCCCGATGCGATAGCGTAGAGGTAGAGCATCTGCCTCATGTGCAAGAGGACTGTGGTTCAAATCCCGGTGCCACGCAATTTTCCACTGGATAAAAAAATCCACATGTTGATACAGCTGTATAAACAGGCCTGGTGGCCTGACCCCGGTGACCAGAACCGGTAATGCACTCCTTCACCAGAGCAGGATTGGCCACCTTGGTGCAGTACTTGACCACAACCTTCTATATGAATAGAACAATCAAACCCCGCCCTCAGTCCCCAGCAGCTACAAAGCAACTGACCATTGCGGCGGTCAGACCTGTGATGCAGCAGAGCGTGCTAAGAATCTCTGAATCTGGACAGGCCGCCATTGGACTCTGAACCTGGCAATGTTTAACGCTAGAACGTTTTCTGGTGAGGAGAGTCTAACAGTGCTATTGGAGGAATTAGTGGGCATTAAATGGGATATAATAGAGCTCAGTGAGGTTGGGAGGACAAATGAAGCATATACAGTGCTAAAAAGCGGGCACATGCTGTGCCACCAGGGCTTAGCGGAGAGACGAGAACTAGGAGTCGGATTCCTGTTTAATAAGGATATAGCTGGTAACATACAGGAATTGTGTAGCATTGACGAGATGGTGGCAGGTCTTGCTGTGAAACTTAATAAGAGGTACAAATTGAAGGTCATGCAGGTCTACGCCCCTACATCTAGTCATGATAACCAGGAAGTCGAAAGCTTCTATGAAGACGTTGAATTGGCGATAGGTAAAGTAAAAACAAAATACACTATACTGATGGGCGACTTCAATGCCAGGGTAGGCAAGAAGCAGGCTGGAGAAAAGTCAGTGGGGGAATATGGCAAAGGTTCTAGGAATAGTAGGGGAGAGTGATTAGTAGAGTTTGCAGAACGGAATAATTTGCGGACAATGAATACCTTCTTCAGCAAGCGGGATAACCGAAAGTGGACGTGGAGGAGCCCTAATGGCGAGACTAAAAATGAAATAGACCTCATACCTTGTGCTAACCCTGGCATCATACAAGATGTGTACGTGCTCGGCAAGGTGCGCTGCAGTGACCGTAGGATGGTAAGATCTCGAATTAGCCTAGACTTGAGGAGGGAAAGGGAAAGACTGGTACATAAGAAGCCGATCAATGAGTTAGCGGTAAGAGGGAAAATAGAGGAATTTCGGATCAAGCTACAGAAGAGGTATAGGGCTTTAACTCGGGAAGAGAACCTTAGTGTTGAAGCAATGAACGAAAATCTTATGGGCATCATTAAGGAGTGTGCAATAGAAGTCGGTTGTAACTTCGTTAGACAGGATACCAGTAAGGTATCGCAGGAGATGAAAGATCTAATTTTAATACCACCCCTTATACATAGCTTTCATTGATTACAAGAAAGTGTTTGATTCAGTCAAAACCTCAGCAGTCATACAGGCATTATGGAATTGCGGTGTAAACGAGCCATATGTAATGATACTGAAATTTATTTACAGCGGCTCCACAGCCACCGTAGTCCTTCATAAAGAAAGCAACAAAATCCCAATAAAGAAGGGTATCAGGCAGGAAGATACGAACTCTCCTATGCTATTCACAGCATGTTTACAGGAGGTAATTCAGGTACCTGGATTGGGAGGAATTGGGGATAAGAGTTAATGTAGAATACCTTAGTTACTTGCGATTCACTGATGATATTGCCTTGCTTAGTAACTCAGGGGACCAATTGCAATGCATGCTCACTTACCCAGAGAGGCAAAGCAGAATGGTAGGTCTGAAAATTAATCTGCAGAAAACTAAAGTAATTTTTAACAGTCTCGGAAGAGAACAGCAGTTTACAATAGGTAGCGAGGCACTGGAAGTGGTAAGGGAATACACCTACTTAGGGCAGGCAGTGACCGCGAGTCCGGATCATGAGACCGAAATAATCAGAAGGATAAGAATGGTCTGGGGGTGCGTTTGGCAGGCATTCTCAGATCATGAACAGCAGGTTGCTATTATCCCTGAAGAGAAAAGTGTATAACTTGTGTGTCTTACCAGTACTCACCTACGCGGCAGAAACCTGGAGGCTTACAAAAAGGGTTCTACTTAAACTGAGGACGACACATCAAGCTATGGAAAGAAGAATGATGGGTGTAACGTTAAGGGGATAAGATGAGAGCAGATTGGGTGAGGGAACAAACGCGAGTTAATGATATCTTACTTGAAATAAAAAAAAATGGGCATGGGCAGGGCATGTAATGAGGAGGGAAGATAACCGATGGTCATTAAGGGTTATGGACTAGATTCCAAGAGAGGGGAAGCGTAGCAGGGGGCGGCAGAAAGTTAGGTGGGCAGATGAGATTAAGAAGTTTGCAGGGACAGCATGGCCACAATTAGCGCATGACTGGGGTAGTTGCTGTTTATTCAAGCATTTTGTAAATGTGGCTCGCTTTTAAGCACCCTTTCTTATGTCTAAAAAAAACAAATGAACATCCAGTATTCTTTTTTAACTTTCACTAAGCTTATCGTATAGCTCAGTGTTAACATACAGGTTAAAATACAGTATTTACAGGTGAGGTTACAGAAAGCAGTAATAATTGGCAGTAAACACTGCTTGGATGGTGAAAAACGTGGGAATCAGGTCATTTTATTTTTGACAATTTTTTTTGGCATAGGAGGCTAAGCAAATGGTGATGTAGCAACACTGTAAAGACTGAATAAGATGGATGTGGAATGCCTTGATGACTTCTCTTTCTGTTTTTTATTTTGCCTTCGAAAGGAATTTATTCTGTTCCAGACAAGGGAGGCAGCTTTTGCATCTGCTACAGAACATCGGTGGATGTTGTGTGAAGCACTTTTTCCATGCTTTTTCACTACCTGAGCAAGGTAACTTTCTTGGTGCTTCATCACGCAATTTATACAATCAACTTCCATTAATTCTACCCTCACGAGACTGACGGGTCGAATTAAGATGCAAAAACCTGCTGAAGCACCGTTGATTCATTTGGCAACATGTGCTTGAGTAACACGCCTCTGAAACGAACATGTATCAAATTTCTATTTGTCCATAGTATAAAACTAAAGTAGAAATGACTTAACTCCGAACCAAAGTAGATACCTATGCGTACCTGATTTTTTAGAATGGCAGCTGATTTTCTAAAGCCAGCTTCGCCGTATTACAGCCATGATATGTTGTAAAGCATATGAATGCTACAACCACGGTTTTAGTTTCGCAATCGATTGCACAGCTAGGCAATTTTCGTCTCAATGTCCTTCGAAAACAAAACGTGTTCGTTAGAATCAGATAAATACCACAATCAGACATTGTCAGCTACTGTTACTGCTTGAAAATGTTTCTTGGGTGGGTCAAAAATAGGCATTTCAGAGAGGAGATGGCATTTGCTTAACGCATTCACTGTCCCCTAAGCTCTACTGAGACATACGCTGCCACTAAAAGGGGTCGTTATTGGGGTCTGGTCAAGTTCGCATTATCCGGCGAATGCCAGTTTTAGGATCGAAATGATGAATGTTTAATCCCATAGAAATGCATGGACGTCGGCCAGGTTCGAATTAACTAAAAAAAATTAAATTAACCGGAGTCAGATTATTGGAAGTTTACTATACACCCTTTTCTGTTCTCCAAGAAGTTGCCATTTTAATATGTAGTTTTCTTCTATCGGTGTGGCAATGGTGCTAAATTTAGCATTTGTTTGAATCATCCATTGTTCCAAGGACAAGCTACAAAGTAGGGGCACACTTTGAGACTTGAAACATTTCCACATATAAAGGCAGGGCATGTTAACATCTGTACAATTAACATAAGTTGGCTGTATTGTCTGCATAGCATGTGGTTGCTTTTTTGGAATGTGGTCTTTCTGTAAAACAAAGTTGCATTTGTTTCAAATAAATTGCTGAACCATTGCTTGTGTGTTTTCCTGTGCTCTCTGTGCTTTTGAAAGTGCAGTGAGCAAATGCAGACTGAAATGCACAAGGCTTCACTTTATCATGCCAGGAAGCATTTTGGCTTGACAAAGGAGCCTTAACCCCTTCCATGCCCACACTTTCTGTATAAACACATCAAATGAAAGACAGTGACCTCTTTTCATGTATTTTAAAGCCTGGCAGTGTTAAAGACAGGGTGAAGTTGTACAAATACAATTTACTGTTAAGTATTGCTGCTAAAAACCTCGTGCTTGTGTATAGTATATGCATGCAGTGCTGGCTATGCCGTGGTAGAGCCCTGAAACAGCTTTCACCACACTGCTTGCTATAGCATTGCTGTGTTCTGCAACCTGAGGTCAAAACTATAAATCTCTAGAAGTTCAGCAGCACAATTGACAGCTATTTCCGTATGTTCGATGCACTCCTGGCCAGGGACTTTTCGTCCTGTAGGCAAAATAGATGGCCGCCTCGGACGCTGTTTTGGAAAGAGCGCAGCGTACCTCGAAAGCTTGCTCACAATGCTTCACCAGCAGGTTTTGCCAGCGAGAGTGGAGGGGGGCACAATAATTTGACTTTACATGGTATGGCACAATACCTTAAAATGCTGCTGCTTCTGGCTTCTATTTACTATGACATGCTGGTGCACCTCAACATGGAGCAACCCCATCTTACTAAAATTCTGAATTCTTCTACCAACATGGTGTGGTGTGGCTATCTATGATCACTGTATAAAACCGGAGCAAACAGCATGTCTAAAAGTACAAAAGCTGGTATAGCTGTAATGAATGACCTGCAGTCATCCGAAATGTGCAAAATCAGAAGAATTGGTCAAACTCAAACACTGCAGAGTTTAAGTAGTCCTGGCACAATTTTTTTCTTATGTGTGTGTAGCTGTCATTCAGTTAACTATACTACAAAACTTCAAATTCCTTCTATGCGCAACAAATATATCCTTAACGCCAACATTTAAACATGTGCCAAAGGCAGTGTGGCCCCATAATCTGGTGACAACATTGCATGGTAGGTCACAAACAAATGATGCATGCTGCAGTTGTTCATGAGTAAGCCATGCCATTACTAGGTCATTGAAAACTGAGCATGTTAGGACCACTATGCAGCACAACATTGGTCTTTCTGTCTTGGTGCACACTGTGGAGTGGGTGCATGTTAAAAACCTCAGGCGATTAAAGTTGAGCCGGAGTCTGCAACTATGGCATGCCTCGTAATCGTATCGTGGTTGTGACTTATAGAACACTAGAATTAAATTAATTTTAATTTAGATGTTTGAGAAGAGTCATAAGAAAATTTATTTAGTGAAGCAAGTCTTAGCACACATTAAGAATCGCTCAAAGCACACGCAGCTTTCAGTGGCATGGTGTGGTCATAAAAGCTGCCATTTGGAACCAGATTAATATAAAAAAATTCAGTCCAAGAGTTTAATGTCAGTGCACCTTACATGTAAGCATGAGGGACACATCTTTAAAGGCATCATCTAAATCCTGTGGAAGTATTTATTGGTGAATATCAAATGGGCCCTACATCTAAGGAAGTTATAGGGTGCTATGATAACAGGAAGCCACAAGATTTTTGTTGTGCACTCTTCCTATAGAGACAATATAGGGCAGCAACAAAATAGTTGGGCCTAGTGAAGAATTCATTCAAGATCCTTGCCAATTTGGCAGGTTCACTATGATTAGAGATAATGAAGGCCAAGCACCTTGAAATGCATGCCCAAACCTCATCAGCATTGCATCACTTATTTCAAATAACTTTCATTTTGTCATTTTGCCAGATCAAAAGTTCTCAAAAACCTGCTTGACTGGTTTCAAGAACTTTTCGAGAACAGTTTGGTTCCATTCAAATGCAGCATTGTCAGTCTTTAGTGAACTAGACCCATCTTTACTGATATGCAATTAGGTAGATCAAAGCAGATGCTGTCAGAGTGCATGTGACAGAGTGTTTGGAGTGGGCATTCCTGGGTGATGTTGCCAAGAAGGGAGTTGTGAGCTTAATGCACACAGCAGCCATAGCATATGAAAACCAGCACTTTACTCATTTTTTAGATACCGCAGGGCTTGTGCTAATGCTGGTCATAGTCTACTATAATTTCTAACATATATTGCCCTTGTCATGACAAGTTATTTTTATTGTCCAACAATATATTCCCTCTGTGTACAATCAACATCTCTGCCAAGGACAACAGAAACAGTATGTTCGGAAATGCAGAATTCTCCATCTGCGGAAGTGGCTAGCTGACTGCCGTATAAGGTGCTTTGTGAGCTGGCATTGATGTGTAAATCTCAACTCACCTGCAAGCATACAAAATAGGCTTTGGGATACTTTTACCACAAGAAGAGAGACTAGAATGACTGTTGCCTGTGATATATGGCACATACCCATGACAAGGGATCGGCTAGGATTCCCCATGAATACAACATCAAATAGCTCTATATTCCCACTAACTTGATAGTACATAATACTGATATGTAACAAAAATAAACAACAAAGTAACTGAAAAACGAACAGGTCTACTACGATTGAGCCACAAGGGGAAAGATGGAAACATATATGTTAACTGTATGGAAAAAATGTGCCTAAGATGTCATCTTTCCAGCAGCAACAATATGATCATGCACAAACTAGCATTGCTCTTCAGGCACACCCCAGGCTGCTCACACCATATTCTACAAGATTTGAAGCCCAACAGGCAAAAGGGGTGAATACCTTCAGCATAAAAGAAGAAAGTTATTCTATTCCATATCCTCACATGAAACACAGCAATATTGTTACAAGCCATTTTCACACATTGAAGGCATCAGCAATGTGATGAAGACAATTGAAGCACTCGTGTTCTTATTTCCATTCCAATACAAACCTATACTTGGTCATAATAAGGTGCATGTGCCAAATTCAACCGTGTACTGTACGTTATGAGGCACATGGAACAGACATTCCAAGGAAGTGAAATATTTGTAATGCAGTTACTTAATTTGTCCAGTCAGAAGGGCAATGCGCTAAATACAAAAAAAAAAAAAAAAAACCTACAGGCCCACTATGCAATGCTTTTGCCAAACTATCCAAAACTTCAATGTGTGCAAGTCCACAATGACTGCAGGAAAAGAAGTAAACAAATTTCGTGAACATGGAATGAAAAAGAAATGTTGCGACAATTGAGAAATGAGTTCTTTGCTTTCTAGTGGCACATGGATAGACAGTCGGTGGGCAGAATTAGAACTTGAACTCATGCCAGTGTTGCAGGGGCAAATACCACTCATACTTCCGAGAAGCGTCGGTTACAATGCTGAGTTGGAAGGGAAACTTTACAAATACTTCTTCGGAAGTTCAAGCATCTGACCAGTAAGTAGTTGAACATGACTAGGGGAAATATGATCAATTTCACAAATAGCACCATTCCAAAAGAACTGGCACACTGCATTGATTTCTCAGGTGAAAACTATTTTTCTAAAAGCCTCTGCGCGCGTTAATACAACCTGAGGCAGCTTAAATCTAGGTCACATGGAATCGAAAAATACAGCAGCGGCCGTGTAACACTTAAATTTGCTATCTCGCGAACATGAGCGAAAACATAGATCAATTTCAAAAGGTTTGCTCGAAAGGAAAACTCACGGCCGTAACGCTGCTGCCCATCGCCAGTTGTGTGAATAAAAAAAAAACAAAAAAACATCTGCACGGTCAATAGACACTTCGTCGGTATTTGAAGCAGATCGCTAGTGGATATCAAGAAATGTGCACTGGATAAGAGCGAAACATCTAACCGACTGTCTGACGGAAGTAAGGTTCACAGGATAAGTTTTCTCTATGTGCACCGATAATGCAGCACGTATTGTGCAATTATATCGCCCGTAATGCGCAGCAATTGCCGCACTCGATTGAAGTCACCATCGCAGCGACGCGCTATTTATTTCAGGACCACGAAAAACAAGGTATTCACCTAAGTGCAGCGGCGGTTTACCTGTCGGCGAGCCCCTAACTCGCATATGACGAAAGCAAATGTCACGGAGTCCAAGCCCACGATTGCTCAAGTCGAACTGCGCTCGCGCGAATATCGCGCACATTATACGCTTTCGACATGCACAAAAGCGCGCCAAGCGCGCGCAGAACGTCTTGCAGCCGACACGACGGCAATGGCTAATCTACGTTCGAGAGTAGCTCTTTCAAAAAAGTAAAAACAAGTAACAATTTGACGTCACATCCTGCGAAAATGAGTTGTTCTCCTTTCTCACCTTCTCTCAGCTCACGCATGCGCAGCGATCACGGAGCACTCGGGGGCGATGTTCAGGTTAACGTGAACTCTATGATGGCAGGTATACGCTTGGCGGTAGGTTCTGGCGTTTGTTTTCGCGGTCGTGCGGTGTATTTAGTATGACGTGCGTCTTCTACGTGGTAAACGGTTCTGTGAGACATGCTGAAGTTGTGTAAGGCGTCATGGCCGGAATTTCAGCTGGCGTTGAGGTGGACGGAACACGCAGCGCGATGTGTGCGCGCATATTTGAGCCTACAATCAGCATTGGAGATGAATTAATTGTGTATTTCTGAATGTTCCAATCACTAATGTGACCTTATTGCAGTATTATCCTCTATTTATAAGGGCCGCCGTTCCTGCGACCCGGTCGCAGGAGTGGAAAGGGGGGGTAAGCGTTATCGTGCCCTGGTCGTTCGAACGCTTAGGGCCCGAAAGCGTTAGGTTCACCCAAATAGTCGCTAAATAATGGTTTGGCTTGGCTCCGTATATTATTTTTAAATAGGTGGCGCTAAAGCGATGAATGCGACGATCGAGCCATGATCGAGCCCTAAATCGGTGCTTCCGTTCTGCTCGTGCGGTCTTCGCCTGTGTCCGTGGCTGTGGAGGAGTGATTGTAGCTGTTTGATGTCGTTAAATGTGAGAGCTTGTGGCGAAGTGATTGAGTATGGCCGTAGTAGTTCTGCCCATGTAGCGTTTTGCGGACTTCACCGGTGCCTGTGACTGATCGTGTTGCCCAATAGCTTTGTGGAAAGCGACGTGGTTTGTGTGGATGTCATCGCAGCGTTTGCCAGCTCCATCATCGGTGGCCCGTGTGCCAGTTATTGATGGCGTTGCCCAGTAGCTTTGTGGAAGTTGATGTACCTTGTGTGGATTTCGTTGCCGCTTATGACTGCCTTAATTATAGGTGGTCATGTGCACGCTGCCTTTTGAAGCGCGTCCGAGCGCGAGAAACTTCGCCGATTTTTTTGTAAATAACGTGGACGTCTCGAAATGTTAGCTAGAAATCAACCAGCAGCAAGCAAAGTCTTTATTTTGTGGTTTTTCGAGCTTATGCTCATGCGAACAGAAGAAGGACAAAAGGTCCGTTACATAATGTCAGTTCCATAAAATCAGCTTTGCCGCAATACAGTCATGTTATGCGGTGAAGCATACGTAATGTATTGCGGTAAAGTACATGAAAAAGTAGGCAGGGACCACTGCGTTACTGGGGCGATTTTCTTGTATTATGGTCATGGCCGTGCGCGAACAAGGAAAAATCACTGTCGAAGCGCATGGCACAAACCTTGCCAATGCTTCAATTGGAAAAAGAAAGAAAACGAATTGGAGTGGGTGATGCCAAAAACAAAGCCTTGACTTTTGTATTATCAAAGCAGTTCCGAGAATGGCCAATCATATTCCAAGCTCCTGCATTATTTATGATTGTTTAAAGTATATGCATATATTGTGCACCAGCCTTAGCACCAATTCCAATGTACTTTAATGATGTAAGTTTCATAACACGTGGCAAATATATAATTTGTGCTGTATGGTGTTGTGCTGTTTATAAGCGGCTGCTTTCATCTGGTAATGTGTACATTGGCTGGAACAGTTGATGCATCCTCCTTATAGAACTCATTGAAATGTGAACCACCTGTCAAGCCATCATTGCTCTTGCAGTTGTACACCAGATTTCACAAACATGGGGATAGTTATGATATAGAAAGAGTAGCTGAGGCTTAACATGTCCACATGCATGCACAGGATTGCGGGAGTCGACCATCTATCTCTCTAACTCAGGTTGAATGTGCATACTTGAGTAACATGTAACACTTGTTGGGTGTCAGGTTTCTTTTATTGTTAGCCTAGTTTGTGTTTTTTCTCCCATTTGTAGGTTTTAGTGTGTGTTGCTGTGTATGTATATAATTGCTTCCAGAGTGGCTTTCTTGTTGCTAATAAATTTAGAGAAGGCAGCGTTCTTCATTTTGTGCATCAGACAGCAAGTGAGCATGTTTCAAAGGATGTTGGATTTTGTTGCCATAAGCAACAAAAAGGCATGAGCATATAGACTGCTTGCTGGAGGTACTATTTATAGCATTAAGGATATTATCATGCTGATAACTCTGTGCACAATAATTAGAAAGATCACATCAGGTCTGATATGTCTTCTTGCCACCATGAAATCTTGTCAGATGCATAACACGGGACATATACCACAGATCTTGGCCAGCCATTCTCATTTGTGGTCTCGACCTCCTACCACTGAGCAGACTGGTCCAAGAGACAAAACATGCAACTTTTATCTGATTAAATGTAGTGCATGTTGCACAAAATTAGATGTCAGGTGTTATTGTTGACACAGATACATATCTGTGAGCCTCATAAACTAATGTCAAAAGAAAGAGAGTAATACCCATGAAATGCACTCTTGGTAGGATGGCAGGACCATTCTCTTGCAGAGTTAAATAACAACCATGCAGCAATATCATGATATCAAGCTGAACAATAATTCACTCCAAGAATAGGTTTCTTCATGCAACATTGCACTGATAGTCTTGAAATACAATACCCATTGCTAACAGAAGGCCTTCCAAATTATGCATGACAGGAGGGCATATTTTAGGAAGCAAGAATGAAAACGGAGCCGGCTAACTATGAAAGTTGTTAATGCAACTCTGCAGAAGTTAGAAAAATGAACCAAACGGAGTAGTTTAAAAGTAAGCGGTTTAGAGACAAAAGGCCGTTTTATTCCATGCCAGAAAAGCAAGCAGAGGTTGAAATGCTTTCCACATACATACCTTCAAGGTGCATGTACAGGGTCTGTCCTGAAAGTAATGTCAGTAAGGCGATTAAAAACCATTTATTGAATTTTTTGTTACAAAAAGTTTAAAAATCTTCAAAATACTCTCCTTTTGTGTCAATACATCGGCTCCAGCGAGACTTCCAGCTCTCGGAATGCGTTGTCCTCCTCCGGAATGGCCTTTAATGCTGTGGTGCTAGCTGCTTTAATCACGTCCGCTGTCCCAAAATGATTGCCTTTCAGGGGTATTTTGAGGCATGGAAACAGAAAAAAGTTGGGCGGGAGCCAAGCCCGGGCTGTACGGGGGCTGGGGGATCGTTGGCCCCACTGCATTAACCAGGTAGTCGGTGACGATGAAGGCACTGTGGGCCAGCTCATTATCGTGGTGCAACTTCCAGTTGTCTGCAATGTCCGTCCGGATATGTTGAACCCTGCGTTTCAGTCTTTCAAGGACATCCACATAAAACTTGGAGTTCACAGTGGTTCCAGGTTCTTTAAACTCATCATGAACCAGTCCGTGGATGTCAAAAAAAAAACAATGAGCATGATCTTGATCTTTGATTTGCTCATCCTGGCTTTCTTCTGGGGAGGGCATGAGTGTGTGTGCCACTCAGATGATTGCCTTTTGGTGTCCAAGTCATATTCAAATACCCAAGTCTCGTCTTCTGTAATGATGTTGTCCAAAAATTTTCGCTCACGTTTGCACATGTTGAGATTTTCTTGGCATGTTTCAACGCAGCGTGACTTTTCATTGTCAGTGAGCACTTTTGGAACCATTTTTGTGCACGCCTTCCGCATGCCAATATCGTTTGTAACAATTTCATGAACTTGAGTTTTCGAAACGTTTAACGTGTCGGCCATTAAACGAACACTTAATCGTTGGTCTGAGTTCAACAGTTCTCTCGCTCGTGTCACATTGTCAGTCATAGTGGTCGTAGATGGCCATCCAGCGCAGTCCTTGTTGTCGCCCTCTTCCCGGCCTTCCAAAAGGCCTTGTGCCACTGAAACACTTGCCGATCTGACCAGGCATGTTCTTTATAAGCAGTCTTGAGCATAGTAACAGTTTCCGCAGCGGTATTGCCAAGTTTCACACAAAACTTGATCGCAAATCTTTGTTCTAATGAGCGCTGCATTTACTTGCACAAGAATAAAAAACAGCTCTCACAAACGGGCCCGTCCGACACTCTCCGATGTTCGGAGCACACTGACTGACGGACCGCTGCTTAGCTGGATTCCGTCACTACTAGTTTCAACCAGTTAGACTGCTCTGACATACAGTCACATCACAATAAATTTACTGACATTACTTTCAGGACAGACCCTGTATGTGGTGATAGACAAGCTTTTTAGATATAAATGTTGGGAACCTGGATGGAGTTGAGGGACATGTACAGTAAAAACAAGATGTATAAGGTCAAAAATTAATTCTTTTAGTCAGAAATTGGTCAGTGGTGTCTGGCTTCTCTTGTTCCCTGGCCCTGGATGGTGAATACAAAGTCATACATATATATATATATATATATATATATATATGTGTGTGTGTGTGTGTGTGTGTGTGTGTGTGTGTGTGTGTGTGTGTGTGTGTGTGTGTGTGTGTGTGTGTGTAAAGGTAAAATGGTGGTAAGGTGGGGTGGTAAAAGTAAAATGAAGAGATTTTCACATCATGACTAGTCCTTTTAACACATTTACCTACAAAATTAAAGACTCTTCTTATTAAGCACCTTGTACATAGGTATTCATATTACTTATAATCTTTCAATGCAAATGCATATAAACTTTTTGAGTAATGCTAATAACTGAACACATGGCTTTTTGTGCTGCAAGTTTTCTTGGGACTCCTGCTTCCCTTAAACTTATGTTGTATAATATGCTTGCAAGATCAAGACTGGAGTATGCTTCATCAATCCGGGATACACCGACAAAAAAACACAACTCTCATATTTAGTTGAAGCCATACAAAACCAACCTGTACATTTTATTGTAGGTGCTTATTCCCATGCCGCAAGCATATCAACAATTAAAGGTTGCCTTGATTGGCTAGGCAACAAGAAAACTTACCTGTTTATTTCACAAATTCTCAATTGAAACATGTTTTTATTACCTCCTTGTAGCTCATTGATATATATGTGTGTGCGTGTGTGTGTTCTGAGGCTGCCTTTTACAGGAATAGTAAAGATTGGTTTGGGAAGTTGGCACCTGTACCTCGAGGTTGTAGTTCATTCTCAATGAGATACAAGGAGGTAATAACGTATGTTTCAATTGAGAATTTGTGAAATAAATGGGCAAGTTTTTTTGTTGACAAGCCTGGCCAATTAAGGCAAGTTTTAATTGTTGATATGCTTGCGGTATGGGAATAAGCAGCTACAATAAAATGTACAGGTTGGTTTTGTATGGCTTCAACTAAATATCAGAGTTGTGT